>NC_064816.1:13450344-13476052 GCF_023721935.1 Panthera uncia | reverse complement strand
GGCGGCCGAGGGGCCGGGGGCGCCGGGCCGCGCGCGCTTGCTCCGCCTGTGGGGCCGCCCGGGCCCGCGGCGCTCGCTCCGCCGGTCCGCCCGCCCGCCCGCGCCGCCGGCCAGATAATGCGCCCCTCGGCCGCACACATGGAGCCCGGCGCCGGCGTCACCGCCCGGGACATGCGCACCAGGTCAGCGCGCCCGGCCCGCGGCCCCCAAAACACCGGGGAGCTCTTAAAGGCGACGCCGCCCGCCCGCGCCTGGCTGGGCGGGGACAGATGGTCGATGGGCGTGGCCTTATTGTAGGGGCGGGGCAATGATGAGGGGAGGGCGGGGCAAGGCAGGCCGGCACCGCCCCGGAAACACAGCCTCTGCCGACCGCGCTCCACGCGCCTCCCTACTTTGCCAGTTGGTTTCCC
Source organism: Panthera uncia (assembly GCF_023721935.1). Lineage (NCBI taxonomy): Eukaryota > Metazoa > Chordata > Mammalia > Carnivora > Felidae > Panthera > Panthera uncia. The sequence continues at coordinate 13,475,642 of NC_064816.1, read as the reverse complement.
ACGCGGGCTCCCCCCCCCCACCCCCACCGCCGAGTCCCAGCGCCTTCCGCAGGGCCGAGGGGTCGTCGCCAGCTCACCGGCAGCAGAGCCGGGCGGACCGCGCCCAGGGCTGACTCACAACGCGCTCACTGCTGACCTCGCTCCGGCTGAGCTACAAGACCTGGAGCAACTCAGCTGCTTCCGAAAACAGAGGTTAGAGTGCCACCCCCGCGGGGGTCGTCGGCTAAACCATCACTTCTGTGAAGTGAAGAGAGTTCTAAGTAAGCTCCAGACCCACCCACTTCAAGACACTTGAGGATGCCGGCGCTCCCTCTCCAGTTACCTCCCAATCGGCACCACCCCTACCCCGTGCCTCTGGGAGAAGGTGAACCCCCCCCCCCCCCACAACACACACACCAAGACACCAAATCTGCACCCTTCCTTTCTCTGTGACATAGAGGAAACACGGGAAACACAGTTTAACCTGAGAGAGAGAATGATGGGCTTTGGATATATTAAACTATATATAGGGAAACACAATTTCAATAGAAACACAAAATATCTAATATTACAAGAAGTCTCCCAATATTAAGACTGTTTTGAAGAATCAACAGAAAAGGCCTTTTCATGTTCTTTTTCCAGAGTTAAAACAATTCGTGATAAGACACCTAGACTCCTGAATAGTGGCTTTTAATTTGTTTTATAACACATCTTTTTTTTTTTTTTAATTTTTTTTTTCAACTTTTTTTTTATTTATTTTTGGGACAGAGAGAGACAGAGCATGAACGGGGGAGGGGCAGAGAGAGAGGGAGACACAGAATCTGAAGCAGGCTCCAGGCTCCGAGCCGTCATCCCAGAGCCTGACGCGGGGCTCGAACTCACGGACCGCGAGATCGTGACCTGGCTGAAGTCGGACGCTTAACCGACTGCGCCACCCAGGCGCCCCTGTTTTATAACACATCTTAATACATATTCATACTACTGAAAAAAGTTTTACCAAATATACTTTCACTACTTGCAGTGTATTCTGATATTAACTATTCTATTTCATTTTTTAAGAGATTCAATGTAATTTCAACCCACCATTGGTCTTGTCTCCAAACCTGAAAAACAATGTAGAACAAGTTTTACAAATTGTTTTTCTGCTATATGCTACCCACAATAAGAAGTTCAAAAAAGCCCATTTTAATTGTGTTGAGTTTCACGCATAACTGGCAACTTTTTGTCCTTGATTCCACCCCCACCCCACTCCCCAAATCTTCCAACTGCTTAATGCAACATCTGGCACAACCTCCCCTGGGCCAAAAGCAAGCATTCCTCAAACTAAAAATGATACAAAATACAAACTGTTGACCCCCAAACGCCTTCCCTGACCCAATTTTGTCAGCAATTTGTTTTGCTACAAAGAATTTCAATTGTTCAAATTCAAAAATAGTCTTATTCTCAAACAGGTGACTTGGTATAGGAATGCAGGAACTCCCTGATCCCAGTGCAAGAATAGGTTAAAAGCAAATATCCAAATTTTCACTGTAATTCAGCAGCTGTATATTTTGAGAACTGCTTTACTGTAGGACCATTAATCAGATGATGTATATTAAAGCAATACAAGCAAAATATTACCTCACAGCTCCTCACCTGGGTCTTGATTAATGCCAACTTAATTAACTACAGACACAGCAAAGTGTGGTCAGGTGGGAGACCCAAGACTTGAGATAGATGTAGAGATTCCAGTGTCTGAGCTGGCAAGCCCTGTGTGAGTCACCAAGGTGACAACCACCCTATTTTAAAGAGAGAGGCATCAGCTGCGACATATTAATGACACACCCCTGTGGGCTGAGGTGTGCACTAGTGACAGGTGGGCTGCTACAGAGGGCAGTGCCAACATCTCCAGCTGGGAAAGCAGGGGTGGGGGTAGGGTGAAGTAGTTAAAGCGTTTATTTTTGTGATAGAAAGAGAGGGGCCAGGTGTGTAGATGGAAAAAGCGACAGTAAATCCAGACCTGTTTAGAGTCCTCGAAGCTCAGGCAGGCAGCTCAGGCTGTTCAGACTAAAGACCTTCCTACCTCAATGCCTAGTGCTGGACTAAACGGCAAATAGTTCAGCTGGGTGATTATGAAATATGATGCAATCGCCTTTAGATTCCATTCTAAAGCTGCAGAAACTAATTAAAAGACAAATAGGGCTAGAACCATGTTTTTCTCAGTTTCCCCTTGGCCATAAACAAGGCAGTCAATTAATACTGACAGATACCAGTTAATATAATACTTTTAAAAACACTTCTGTTCTAAAATAAAAAAATAAAAATAAAAACACTTCTGTTATTTAAACAGAATTTTCTTCCAAATTCATTTTAAATTTAATATCCTTCAAAGATCAGATCCTTGCTAATAACAGCCAGGCTTCCTTCTGCCCTAACCACTGCAAAAATATTCTAATTATCTTTCAAATGTACTGTTAGATAAACTTCTACTAAATACCATCTGAGCCTATTCCTGCACAAAAGAGAGACTGAAGAAAAGAAATTTGGGCCAAATTCCATATTCCTGTCCTCTTTCATGGCAGAAAATTGGTCAAAGGCACCACAGTAGCATGAAACTGAAAAGGAGTAGCATCACCTACTGAATGTTTAAGGTACTGTATTTTTTTGTTTTTAATTGGGAGACTTCTTTTTTTTTTTTTAATTTTTTTTTTAACGTTTATTTATTTTTGAGACAGAGAGAGACAGAGCATGAACGGGGGAGGGGCAGAGAGAGAGGGAGACACAGAATCGGAAGCAGGCTCCAGGCTCTGAGCCATCAGCCCAGAGCCCGACGCGGGGCTCGAACTCACGGACCGCGAGATCGTGACCTGAGCTGAAGTCGGATGCTTAACCGACTGAGCCACCCAGGCGCCCCAAATTGGGAGACTTCTTTAAAGTTTCTGGTGGAGGGGCGCCTGGGTGGCTCAGTAGGTTAAGCATCAGACTCTTGATTTCGGCTTAAGTCATGATCTAACTGTTCATGAGTTCCAGCCCTGTCGGGCTCTGCACTGATAGTGCGGAGCCTGCTTGGGATTCTCTCTGCCCTCCCCCACCTCAAAATAAATAAATAAACATTTAAAAAAAAAAAGTTTCTGGGTGGACAAAATTCAGGATGTCTTATGTGATAAACACTGATGGAGAAAAACTAAGAGACCATTCACCCCAAAGGTTTGCAAGCACCATCCCCAGAAGTTCACAGGCTGGCGGCACAGAAAGACAGAAGATTTCAATGCAAAAAATGCATTCATAGGAAAGACAGGAATCACAGAGGAAGGGGCTACTGCCTGCCTGGGGAGGAATCAGGGAAATCTTTCTGGATGTGACATGTGGGCCAGATCTTAACAGATGGGACATCCCAAGCATCCAGAAGAGCAGAGGCAGAGGCCAGAGCTGGCCACACCTGGAGTGTGGGGCTTTGGAGACAGAAAGGGCTGAAAAGGGATGGATTCATTATCCTTTAAACTTTCTAGATGCCTGTCTCAAAACACAGAATGTATTGTCACTTAATTACTTAAATTTGCAGGCTAAGCAGACCTAGTTCTGTAGGCTTTAACCAATTTTGAGATTACTGCTATCAGTGACCCTAGGCTCCCACTTGTTTTCTGAGAAGTTCTCTAAAGAATAAACAGGTTGTTTATTCAAAAGTGTACCAAATCTCTTTTAAAGTATTTTATGAAAAGATCACTGACTGCTTTCCACACTTTGCATTTTTATAACTCAAGTCTAAAACTGTTTTCACTGAGTTTAGGGACAATCATAAGCACAATCTCTCAGGATTGTTTTATAGTTTCTTATTTCACCCTAAATTCACATTCACTTGGTGAGATTAGAATGCAATTTGTTGTGAAAGGGAAGGAACATTTCTATGTTAATGTGATTTCCTTAGTACTTTGATAGTTTTGGTACTTTTTTCAAGGACCAGAAAACAGTTAAAGGAACTATTACAGTGATGCTTTATGAAAAACAAGACACTCCCAGTACATTATAACTGCTATAACAGGGGCGCCTGTGTGGCTCAGTCGGTTAAGTGTCTGACTTTGGCTCAGGTCATGACCTCACAGTCCCATCCACGGGTTCGAGCCCCGCATCTGGCTCTGTGCCGACAGCTCAGAGCCTGGAGCCTGCTTCAGATTCTGTGTCTCCCTCTCTCTCTGCCATTCCCCTGGCTTGCTCTCTCTCTCTCTCTCTCAAAAATAAATAAGCATTAAAAAAAATTTAAATAACTGATACAACAAATGTCATTTTTTTTTACTTTTATTTTTAAGTTTATTTATTTTGAAAGAGAGAGAGCGAGCATGTACGCACAAGCACGAGCGGATGAGGGGCAGAGAGAGAGAATCCCAAGCAGGCTTGCACTGTCAGAGCAGAGGCCAGCGAGGCAGAGCCAGATCCGGGGCTCAAACTCATGAACAGTGAGATAGAGACCTGAGCCGAAATTAAGAACTGGATGCTTAACTGACTGAGCCACCCAGGTGCCCCACAAATGTCATTTTTTAAATCACAGCATTCTTACGCTAGATTAGGAGTTTGTGGGAGACATATCTGCACCTGTTTGCCTCATCCCTGTCATATATATGCTGAAAAGCTCTCTAAAACACAGCTCTCTAGAGACGGGCCACTCTGTCAGCATGTGTTTGTTTTGTTTTGAATGTCATTTCTAACCGTTTCTAACCACAATTCCGTATACTTAGTGGCTGGGCAACATGGAGTTCAGGCTCCATCTGTACTTAGTCTCTGTGTGGCCATGAGGAAGTCCCAACACTACAGAGTTCTGCTTACAAATGCTCCCCTGAAGGGTTAAAAACAAACTGCTAGATGTATTACTGTGAACCCAGAAGTATATCTCCCACTCTGTCTTCACCTGCGTGTGTCACCAGTTGGCAAGGATTATCTCTTTTGTGTCTATACGTGGCTTACAAAAAAAAATGCCCACCTATTTTAGCAATTTTAAGTCTTTGAAAAGTGAGTAAGTGAACTATGTTTTCTATGAATTAAAGAATTAAAAGGAAAAACATCTGGGGCGCCTGGGTGGTTCAGTAGGTTAAGCTTCTGACTTTGGCTCAGGTCATGATCTCACAATTCGTGAGTTCAAGCCCCGCACTGGGCTCTGTGCTTCAGAGCCTGAAGCCTGCTTTGGATTCTGTGTCTCCCTCTCTCTCTGCCCCTCCCTCGCTGTCTCTCTCTCTCAAAAATAAAATTAAAAAAAAATTTTAAGGAAAAATCAAAAAGCTACCAGAAAAAAGAAAAAAAAAAGTTTATGTTAGTCTTAGGTCTAGAGATGAACCTATTCAAACCTATTTAGCAAAGAAAGAGTGTTAGTCATATCACTGGTCTGTTAATAAACATCCCATCCATGATTTAGACATGAAAAAAAAATATTTTAACACTTGGTATCCAATTCATACCCCATTCCCCGATTGTTAAATAGATCTTCCAACCTGACATAGGAAGGAGGTAAAACATTTTTCCCAAAAGTTTTCCTGACAGGATGGGTATCCCCCACCCTTTCCTACCCTGGTGTCTGTATTAAAAATACAGAGGAGCAGGGGGCGGTGCCTGGGTGGCTCATTTGGTTAAGCGTCCGTCGGCTCAGGTCATGATCTCATGGTTTGGTTTGTGGGTTCGAGCCCCTTGTCAGGCTCTGTGCTGACAGCTCAGAGCCTGGAGCCTGCTTCGGATTCTGTGTCTCCCTCTCTCTCTGCCCCTCCCCCACTCGCACTCTGTCTCTTTCTCTCTCTAAGATAAATAAACATTAAAAAATATATATACAGGGGATGGGTCTTTCTGATTTTCTCCTTCACAGCTTGATAACAAAACACCCATGCCTTCTTGCATGCTGACTTGATCAGGCCTACATTTTACCAACTCCTTGTTTAACAGAAGAATAAGATATTTATTTCATTTAAGTCAAAAGTCAACCTTCAATAGAGATACATTGAGAGATTAAATATAAACCTTGAAAGTTTCAGGGTGCCTGGGTGGTTCAGTTGGTTAAGCATCCAACTCTTTTTTTTTTTTTTTTTTTTTTAAGGTTTATTTATTCTTGAGAGAGAAAGAGAGAGAGACAGAGTGCGAGTAGGGGAGAGGCAAAGAGAGAGGGAGACACAGAATCTGAAGCAGGTTCTAGGCTCTGAGCTGTCAGCATAGAGCCCGATGTAGGGCTCGAACTCAGACTGCAAGATCATGACCTGAGCCAAAGTCAGTCACTTAACTGACTGAGCCACCCAGGAACCCCTATCATCCGACTCTTGATTTTAGCTCAGGTCATGATCTCACAGTTCAGTTCATGAGATCGAGCCCCACATCCCCACACGGGGCTCTGGGCTGACAACACAGAGCCTGCTTGAGTTCCTCTCTCTCCCTCTCTCTCTGTCCCTCCCCCATCAGCACACATGGGTACACGTGCCCTCTCTCTCCCACTCTTTCAAAGTAAATAAATAAACTTAAAAACAACAACAAAAAAAAAAAAACTTGAGGAGAGCCTGGGTGGCTCAGTGGGTTGAGCGTCTGACTTCAGCTCAGGTCATGATCTTGTGGTTCGCAAGTTCAAGCCCCATAGCGGGCTCTGTGCTGACAACTCAGAGCCTGGAGCCTGCTTCAGATTCTGTGTCTCCTCTCTCTGCCAGTTCCTCACTCGTACTCTGTCTCTCTCAAAAATAAATATTAAAAAAATTTTTTTAAATAAATAAATAAATAACTTGAAAGTTTCCTAAGTATAAAACCTACACCTTGAAAATGCCATGCAAGTTAAAAATTTGTTTTGCTGTGTTAAGAATTTTAGACCAGCTTAAATGATAACAGTTCTCAAAAATAATAATAATAATAATAATTCAGAAGCAGCCCCCAAATCTGTTTTCTTGAAGCTCTTTAGGAGATTAAACTTCATGTAGACTACATACCAGTACAAAGAGAGTCCAGATGGTCTGATTTCACTGGACATCATTGATTTCTGATTGAAAATGTTTATTAAGAATTCAATTTAAATATTATTTTAATCTGAGTTCAATTTTGAATTGAACTTTCCTACTATGGACATTTTATAAAACTTTCTACACCTTTAAAGGTAAACTTTAGACTTTTCTTGCCAAAGGTGCTCAGTTCAAACTCTTGACTTTCCGATGTTCATAACCTCCTCAGGTCAAGAGAACTCACCTTGTTTTTTTTTTTAACCTCCAGGTCCCTGCCCATGCCTATGCTGTTCTTCTCCCCAGAATGCCTAGCCACCTAACAAGTAGCTCTATCACCCTTTCTTTACCTACCCTCCAGTTTGAGCCCTTTTCCCAGTTACCCTATCCATGCTTCAGGAGGCACCGGAAGTCTATATAGTAAGTACACCAAAGTGATACACAGCAGCATAAAGCCCTAGTGAACTGAGAGAACTCACTGGGAAAAAATCAACCAATCTGGGAACCTCTAGATCACCGGTCCTCAGCTGCACCCAGCTTGTGGCCCCAACATGGACTGATTTACTCTCAGACAGTATTAACTGGCATAAGTAGTTAGTTATCCAAACTTGAGTGCCAACTTTAAGAGGGCCATTCAGCTTTGATATGATTCCATAACAACTACCTTTATCGGGCGCCTACAACAATCTGCCCACCTGCTTCATGCTTACCATCCCTACCCCACAAATGAGGAAACTGAGACTCAAAGAAGTTAGGCCACTTGGAGTTAAACCACTTCCCTGAGGTCGCAGAGCCAGCAAGTGTCAGAATCTGGATACAAACCCAAGTCTTTCTGGCTCTAAAGTTTCTACTGCACAGAGGGTACTTTTACAAAGTAATAAAGACAAATAATAGTAAACCATTCTTCAAGAACACACTCTTGCAGAAGGACGTTGCTAATGTCTGCTTCCTTGAGTTCTATACACATCTCCAGAGCAGCCCTCTACAGGCAAGCTCCTGCAGGGAACACTGTGATAATGCAACAGAAAAGCATCCTGTTGGCTACCCTGCCAGATAGTCCTAAGTTTGTAGGTACATTAGCTGAGCCCCCAAAACTGCCAAGTGCAAGTCCACTGGTGGATCGCAGCTCTAACAAAGCAGCTTACCAAGAAAAAAAAAAGTGAGAATTTGAACGTATTTTCTATACTCAACTTGGGGCCCAAGAACTCTGCTGGAGGGCAAGGGAACAGGAAGTGAGGAGGGAGCAAGCATCCACTTCCCAAGGGCAGCAAAGCCCAGAGGTGGGAGCCTGGTCACATGCAGTTGCATTACTTGTCCACGCCCACTTCCGGCCAGAGCCTGCCTCTTCACCTCTAAGTCAGTACTTTGAAGGAAAGCAAAACACTACCAGAAACTCTCCTTATAATCTCTCTCTCCTCTTGAAGCATGTGTCCTGAATGAATTTCCACCCCTGCTCTCCGGCTCCATCCCTCACAAATACACTTAAGAAAAGCATCTGTCACATAATTGACCTATGTGGCTTAACATCAAATCTGACATCATGGAAAGGTTAAGGTTAGTGCTTCTCCAACCCCAGTATAAGAGGGAACCCTAGGGCAGAGGGAACTGTGCACCAACAACCTACTAATGCACAACAAAGTAGTCTATCTATTTGAAAGCTCACTACTCTTTCCCATACCATAAACAACAGCCAAGCACTCTGCTTGTCTGAATTTTCTTTTAAGATTTCAAACAAGGCAAGAGGGCTTTTAGACCTGTTTATCTCTGTGCATAACATGCACTGCCATGAAGAAATGCCACAGGATTCCAAAAACACACTGCCACTGACTTCAAGAAAAGCGAAGCTGAAAATGCTCCTGCCAGTGACCATCCCAGATTCTCTTTTTTCTCAAAGATTATAGTCACAGTCATCCTGAATCAACTAGTGCCAACAGCCAACAATCACCCAGGAAAATGCCATGATTTTTGCCTCCTTTAAGATGGAGGAAACAGAAGCAGAGTCCAGTGAGTAAATTAGAGGAGTAGTGAGGTTTCACTTCTAAACCTCCAAGAAACTCCACCCCAAGCTCCCAACATCCAGGGATATTCCCAAAGAAGCTCTGCAATAGTCTTTCATTTGATTGTTTTCTTCTCTGTGACTGGGATTAAGTTCCTTGAGAGCTGACTTCATCTATCCTACTCACTGTTAGGCTGCCAGCACCCAGCATGGTAAACCTGGTGCAACGTAGTCACACAAACATTTACTGCTGGATTATTTGCTGATATAGGAAGTTACATGAGCCAGAATATTTAACACTATTTTTCAATCCAATTTAAGTTGCGTTAAAAAAAAAAAAAAAATGCCCTGGGGCCCTGGGTGGCTCAGTGGGTTCATGATCTTGCAGTCCATGGGTTCGGGCCCCGCGTCAGCCAGCTCGGAGCCTGGAGCCTGCTTCGGATTGTGTGTCTCCCTCTCTCTCTGCCCCTCCCCCACTCATGCTCTGTCTCTCAAAAGTGAATAAATGTTAAAAAAAAAATTTGTTAATGCCCTACCTTATGGCCACACAACAAAAGCCTTGTTTAGTTGAGTGCTCAAACTGTCCCTTATAGGCCAGTTTGAAGAGATAAATTATTATTCTAACAATGCACCACAATAAACAAAAGCAGCCAGGCTACAGAGAGGAAAAAGCCAAATTTAATACTAGAAATTAAAAATAACACCTTCCATGCATTTGGATGGAACAACTTCATACAGTAGTTATTTCCCAATTCCAGAAGAGGTCAGTCTCTTTCTTATCATTAAGATCCTACAGGGATTTAATGCCCCCAGTGCTGTCTCCAACAGGAAGGAAACCCTGACTTCCCTAGCTATTTCAGTAATATAAATCAACAGTTTATCGTCCAGAGTTAGAAGCTGGGCAGTGTTGGGACCCATATGCCTTTTAGAGCTCCCCACCAACAGATAACCATGTTACATTACGTCTAATAAATGTACCTAGATCAATATCATTTCTAACTATCCAAGGGTTTTTACTGCTGTAAGGATCTTTCAAATTAAAAAAAAAAAAAAGTTTAAAAAACTTCCTGTTAGATAAGAGACTTGGTGGTGACGCCACCATCCACCAGAGTGAAGTCTGTGACACAAAAAGACACAGAACAATTTCAAAAGGGATAGTGAGCCCTTTAGAGTTATTTATTTTTTATATCTTAAAAATAATAAAGCTTTGTTCTTTTTTCTTTAATGGAATAACTGTCTTTAAAAGAATTAAGAGGGGGCACCTGCACCTGCGTGGCTCAGTCAGTTCGGCTCAGGTCATGATCTCATGGTTTGTGAGTTTGAGCCCCAAACTGGGCTCTCTGCTATCAGCAATGAGGAGCTGGCTTTGGATCATCTGTCCCCTTCTCTCTCTGCCCCTCCCCCCCTTGCACTCTCTCTCTCAAAAATAAAACATTTTTTAAAAAAATTTTTAAAAAGAGAGAAATTTAAGATTGGGAGATTCTTTGCCTCAATAGCGAGGGAGGCAGAGAAGAAAGTAAAGAGGGGAAGAGGGAGGGAGAGGGAGTCATTTCAAAGGCAGGTGGGGAATCCTTCAAACCTGGGAGTAGCCCAGTGGAGGCCTAGCTCAGATTTTCACCCATTATTTCACCCATATTTGTGTGCCATCTGTCCCCACACTAGTAAGTGAAAAAGGCTAGGCCCAACTCTCTCGCCATGATTTCAGGGCTTTCAGTAATTGCTAAGAAAGAATCCTCCCCCACCCCCCAAAAAAAGTGTCCTGCCCACCCCAGCCCCTACCTCCACCCCCACCCTAAGTTACCATCTTCCACAGCTCTCTAGATCCTGGGAGCTCAAGGTGAACTCTGATCTCCTCATGGGCACTAAGCCACACACTGGCCCTCTCAATGTACTATTATTATGGGACAGCAAATGCCTTTGTACATCACTTTCCCAGTCTTTTGTCCCCAAATCTGATCCATTACCCTAAAAGAACATTCTTCTTTCAAGGTTCTATTGTGTAAGAAGAGATCACTCACCAGGTAACTGCTGTATATTGCTCACTCAAGCAGTCCCAAAATATGAATATGATCCTTTACGTTTATAGTTCACCTATTTTTTTCTTCCCACAACTCTTAAAGTTCATTATAGTCTTCTACTTTGCCGACAGTCTAATTATAGTACATCTCCCTACTTGCCCTCCACTTACAAATTACCCCATTTTACAGAAGCAGAAGACAAGGCCAAATGCCTTCTACACAGCAAATGCCTGCTACGCAGCAAGTCCATCTCATAGCTGCTATCTGAACACAGAAAAATGCTACAAGACCCAGGGTGATAGCGGGTTTTGCAAGAAACATACCACATTTCTTTCTCTACGGGCATATTTAGCCTTGGCAGAATGTCAAAAGCTTCCTGGTCTGGAACCCTGATCTCATGAGCACAACAGACAACCTTTATTGCACACCAACCATGTGCTAGGCGCCATGCTGACTGCCTCCCCTTCATTCATTCATTCACTCATTCATTCATATGTCTATACTGACTGCCTCCCCTCAGATTCATTCATTCGTATGTCTAGGAAGCACTTCCCATCTGTGGACATCTTCACACACATTCATAGAGATGTGGCCCTCAAATATTTAGTAACGTGCTGATTTTGCATTTTAACTTGTGCAAGGCCACACAACTAGGAAGGACAGACCAAAACCTGAATCAGGTCCTTCTGGCTTCAAAGCTCCCCCTTCTCTTTCCAACACCCCATCCTGTTGGTCCTATGGGTTTCATTTAAAATAAATATGTGCCAGCTCTTCTCTGCCCTGTCTCAGGAAACCCTAACCCCCAAGCTCCCCACCATCCGTACCCTTCCCCTCAGGGCAGTGCCTGCAACTGACCAGGAAGAGGCAGTAAGAGAGCAACCAGGTCTGCAGCACCTTCCTGCCTGGACTTGACTACCCCAGGAGCAGAGGGCCCAGGAAACTCTCCAAGCACTTCTCCACAGAAGAAAATAGCTCGAGTTGAAACTTGTGTCCACATGGTCCCCCGACGAATTTAGAACTCAAATTATAGCCTCGGCAGGAATCTTCACAAAGGACTCAAATTAAGCAAGACCCAGATGGAAACGAACAGGAGAAAGACAGCTTTAAGTCACACTGTAAAGTGAACTACAGTTCTAGCAGAGTCAGAGAGAAGAACTTGTTGAAACGCTAAACCAAACAGTTCAGCCTACATTTCAGAACTCTACTTCAAGAACATTCTCCCCCATGTTTTTAGCCTGAGACTTGTGCATGGACACGAAGTGGTTACAAGTTACTCAGGTTTCAAACTGAGTTCATTCCTGTCCTTTGGACCATCTCTCAATGCCAGCATTCATCTACTTGGGCTCCAGAGAGCTCTGCGTTTGGCAAAGCAGATAAAATTAGCTACTGGAGTGAATTTGGAATCCAGGGTGGGCCATTAAAAAAAGTACACATGAGATTTGTAAAAGCCATGTAAAAACTTCCTTTGGGCCAGGCTGAAGTTACCTAAAACGTAGAGAAATACTGTCCTTTGCCTCCCTTCCACCCTTCCTGGATCTAAGGTGACCCATTTCCTGCTTCTTGCCCTGCCTTTCAAACCAGAGTGGCCCACAAACCAGGGATCCTCTAGAGATCAAGGGGTGAATCAGAAGGCCCAAGGAGAGAGAAAACACAGCAGGAAGACCTGAAGGACTGTTTTTGCTTCTCCTTTTTTGTTTGGGGGCGGGAGTGGGGGGTGTGGGGAGGAGGGGGGAGTTATACTATGCAGAGGGAGGATGGAGGGATGGAACAGGAAATGGGTCAGTCTCACAGCCCGACAGTGTGATAATGGGGGAAAACGGGAGGACAACACTCCAACCCTGTCCCTCCAGCCTTCACATCGGCCTCACAACACTGTGGTGGCCCAAGGCTCACAATTAGAGCGAACCAAGGTGGTCACCTGGCAAGCAGCTCCTGCTCCCCCTCAAATCTAGCGGGTCTCAGAAGGACAAGAGAAAACAACGCTTTTTGACTCTGTCTCCCAAATTCCTTTCCAGCCACAAAATTCTCCAGGTCCCTGGAAGCTGAGGTAAAAGTTCAAAGAACTCCTCCTCCAATCTGGCAAGAAAGAAGACAAGAGGGGGCACACTTCTGGTCTCTCCTTCCAGAAAGGAGGAAGAGGGTGCCATAAACAGAAACAGGGGAGGCTTGGAGTTGGGGGATCCAAGGAAAATGAAGGAAGAGTTTCTCCCTTAGAGAATCAGGAGGGAAACCTCAGGAAAGGGGGAAATGTCCTCTGGCAAGTGGGAGGGGAAGGCCTCAGAATGCGGGGGCACCCATTCAGAGAAGTGAAAAACTCCACGGTGTTTCCCACCAGCAGAAGTGATCTTGGAAAAGTGGAGGCACACTTAAGGGACATGAGGATCCCCTAGGAATGGGGATATTAGGGGCAGAACCTCTGGAGGAGCCAGAGACCCTCAGAAAATTGTGGCTTCCGTAGATTAATGGAGAACCCAAAAGAACACATTTTGGAAGAGGGGGGAACTCTTCCTCAGACAGCTAAGGCTCCAGTCCGATGAATGGGCATCTCGGGGTAGTGGGGACCCCTCAGGAAAGAGGAGGCACTCACCAAAAAGGAGGGGGTCGCATCAAGAATGGGAACAGTTCAGAAAAGTGGGGACCACCTCCAAGAAGGACTGTGACAGCAGCAACAGCAGCACCTCAGGCGGGGGAGGGACGCTTGGGAAAGGGATGTCACCCACTGAAGTGGGGACCGACCGAGAGCAGGGAGAGCGTCTCAGAAAGGCGGGGGGGTGGTCCCTGGAAAGGCAGGGAGGGCTGGGTCCCCCAGAGAAGTGGGAGTTCCCCTAGAATCAAGTCGTCTCCTTAGAGAAGCAAGGGTCCCCAGGGAATCAGGGGGCCCCGCAGAGACAGAACATCGCGATCGTCGTCTCCTCAGAGAAGTTGCGGGGGGGAGGGGTGGGGGGGGGGATTCTCAGAGGGGCGAGGGTCCCTCAGTGAAGCTGGCGGTTCCTCAAAGACATGGGGGAAGGAAGGCTCCCCCGCAGAGGCAGGGGGTCCCTCAGAAAAGTGGAACGTCCATCCGGGAAGAAGCGCTCCCCTCAGAAAAGCGGGGGTCCCTCAGAGGACTTGGCATTTCCCCGAGGGGTGGAGTATCTCAGAGAGGTGGAGCCCCCTCAGAAAACGGGGGGTCCCTCAGAGAGACGGGGGTCCCTCAGAGAAGGGGGTCTCCCCTCAGAGAGGCGGGGTTCCCCTCAGACAAGGGGGTCCGCGCACCGGAGGCGGTCCCCTCAGAGAAGCGGAAGCCCCAGAGAAGCCCGGGGCACCGGAAGCCGGGGACCCGCCACCAGCGGCGCCGGGCCCCTCACTCACCGAAGTTGCTCGGCGCCTCCGCGGGTGGCTGCTGGGCCCCGGGCGGCCTCGGGAGGCGGGGTCCGGTCCGGTCCGCTCAGGTCCCGCGGCGACGGCTCCCTCAGGTGGCGCCCGCGGCGGCGGCGGCGGCGGCGGCGGCGACAGGACGACAGACGGCCGACCGACCGACTGCGCGGGCGGCGCGGAGCGCGCTCGGGTGGCGGGGGTGCGCGTGCGCGCGCCGAGGCGCTGACCCCGGGCGGGAGGAGCCGCCGCGCCGCGCTCGGAGCCGCCGCTCGGTCTCGCCGCTCCTTCTCACACTGAAATTGCCCGCTTCGCAGCCCGGCTTCCCCGGTTGCTAGGCAGATTTCGCCTCGCACACTTCCGGGTTGAGGCGCGTCTCGTCGAGTGGCGGCGCCGCAGGCCAATGAGGTCCGGCCGAGGCTCTCGGGGTCCGCGCCCCACCGTGGGCGTGGCCAGCCTCACGACGGACAGCGCCGGACAGCCAATGAGTGCGCGAGCCGGCTGGCCCTCGGGATCGCGCCGGCGGCCTGGGCGGGCCCGAGGGGGTGGACGGCGTGACTGACAGGCAACCTGCCAATGGGAGAGTGGAGCGGGCCTCAGGGCCAGTCACTGTTTTTCGGGGGCGGGGCTTCGGCTTCGGGGCGGGAACGCCAAGAGGGGCGGGGACTTGGGGACGCGTCAATTCTTGGCCGGCTCGCTCGGACCCCGGAGGGCGTTTCGGCTGGGCCGCCCGGCGGCCGACAACTGGCTGGGCAGGGGGTTCCCCGCAGTGCTCAGCAGGGGCGCCCCACCCACAATGCACCGGAGAGGGCCTGGGCAGGGCGGGTGTGGGGCGGTTACGCCGGGCGGTGGGCGGGGCCGCGTGAGGCGCGCTCTGAGGAGACTGGACAACCAGTGGCTCGGCCTTGTTCCCGAGGGGATTCTTTCCCCCTCTGCGCTCTTTTCTGACAAGAGTTGTGGGTTCGACTTCTTCTGAGAAGAATCCTGGAAATTCTTGTCCTTGGCCCCCGTTCTGAAGAGAATCTTCAGAATTCGTTTGCTAGCCCCCATTCTGAGGAGAATCCAGGAATCTTGCTCCTGGCCCCTGTTCTAAAGAGAATCTTGGAGGTTCTTTGCTCTGGCCCTCTTCTGAGAAAAGTTTTGGCGATTTTTGCCTTGCCGACTTTTCTGCGAATTGCCAGGATGAGGATGGTTTTGTAGATTCGCGACCCCCAGCTCTGTTTTCTCGGAAAATGTGTCGAGGTTTGGGCCCTTGACCCTTTGACTGAAGGGAATTTGGGGCACTCGGCCCACTGCCTTTCTTGGACAGTATTTGGGGGGCATACTCTGCCTCTTTTCTGAGCACTACTCGGGGCCACCGCCCTCTCCCTCCCTGACCGTCATCTCTGAAGATAACTTGG
Source organism: Panthera uncia (assembly GCF_023721935.1). Taxonomy (NCBI): domain Eukaryota; kingdom Metazoa; phylum Chordata; class Mammalia; order Carnivora; family Felidae; genus Panthera; species Panthera uncia. The sequence continues at coordinate 13,459,972 of NC_064816.1, read as the reverse complement.
GAAATTCCTACCTTGTATGTCCACACACAGTCCACCCCCCCCCCCCCCCCCCCCCCCCCCATGCATGCACGAGAGGAGAAATTTGCAACTTCAAGCACCTCTTTCTCCAGAGCGGAATTGCAGGAGATTTTTGCCCCCTCATCCCTTTCACTAAAGAAATGTCAGGCAGTTGTGCTCCCTGAGGTTTTTCTAAGCAGTGTCCTTGTTGCAGTAACCGTTCCCCTTTTCCTGAGAAATGTGACCATCAGACTCTTCTTTCCTAGAAAATTTTGGGGAATTAAATACTTCCTTTTTGGAAAAGCTACCCATTTAGCCCTCTTCTCTCTCTCTCTCTCTCTCTCTCTCTCTCTCTCTCTCTGAGAATATTTTTCTGTGCTGCTCTTTTACTCTTTCCCAAGGGTCAAATTTGTGGCCTTTCCTGATTCTGTCCCCTGTTGAGCTCTTTGGGCTGTTTCCTTCTCTGCTGGGTGGGGCCCTTCCAGGAAGCATTCCTGCTTCCCACCCACCCCCCAGACAAAATTTATCAGTCACTCAAACTGCAGTGTTTGCACCTCTACTGTAGCCCGTACCATGGCCCAACAGGCATCTCCCCGCTGTTAATCTGAACTCACCCGTCGGCTGATTTCCCCCTCAAAGAACCTATCTTTAGGGAACCTGGCTGGCTCGGTTGGTAGAGCATGCCAGTCTTGATCTCACGGTATTGAGTTCAAACCCACGTTGGGTACAGAGATCACTTAAAAAATAAAATCTTTTAAAGAACCCAGCTTTGGGGCACCTGGCTGGCTCAGTCGGGAAAGCATGCAACTCTTGATCTCGGCGTCATGAGTTTGACGTCCCACTCTGGGTGTGGAGATTACTTACTTGTAAATAAACAACAACAACAAAAAAGAACCCAGCTTTGCTCTTAGTAGACAACCAAAACGACCATTGAATCAAAGGGGCGAAGAAGGCAGCAATGAGAAAGACCCACAACCCTGTGAGGAGTCAACATGGCAAACTCTGATCTCCCCCACTTTGTGCACACAAATGCACAAGGTACCGAGATACCTGAATTATATATAGGTTGGAACTGGTGAGCCAAGATGAATGCAGTAAAGGGAAACAAGCCTGTCAGGCAAGACAGAATGTTGTACTAAAGATGTACCAAGGGGCGCCTGGGTGGCGCAGTCGGTTAAGCGTCCGACTTCAGCCAGGTCACGATCTCGCGGTCTGTGAGTTCAAGCCCCGAGTCAGGCTCTGGGCTGATGGCTCGGAGCCTGGAGCCTGTTTCTGATTCTGTGTCTCCCTCTCTCTCTGCCCCTCCCCCGTTCATGCTCTGTCTCTCTCTGTCCCAAAAATAAATAAAGAACGTTGAAAAAAAAAATTAAAAAAAAAAAAAAAGAAAAGATGTACCAAGATGTAGGAATGTGATTAAGTGAGATAATGATGTAAAACTGTTTGTAAACCATGAAGCAGCAGTGGAAAGGATTATTGTGTGGACTGACGTTCCTGAAAGAAAAGTAAAGGATAAATTCTGAGAGTCACAGGAATGGGAGGTTGGCAGACCAGTCCTGTGGAGCCTGATTCCCTGACTGAGCTCAGCCTGGACCCAAGTGGCAAGGGTGACAGAGTCCTTGGCTAGGGAAGGAAGTCACTGGAAACAAGATAATGTGTTCCCAGAACCCCTTGTTTGCACCTCTGTTGTAACAGTTACCATATTCTGCAAGTGTCTGAGGCAGTCTGGGTGGACAATAAACACTCAGAACTTGGGGCACCTGGGTGGCTCAGTCGGTTGAGTGGCCAACTTCGGCTCAGGTCATGATCTCACAGTCTGTGGGTTCGAACCCCGCATCAGGCTCTGTGCTGACCGCTTGCTCAGAGCCTGGAGCCTGCTTCGGATTCCGTGTCTCTGTCTCTCTCTGCCCCTCCCCTGCTCATGCTTTGTTTCACTCTGTTTCTCAAAAATAAATAAATGTAAAAAAAAGTTTAAAAATAAAATAAAATAAAATAAACACTCAGAACTTGGTAGCCAGCAGAGCTGCTGTTGAACCCCCAGGAGCTAGGCCAGTTACTTTCCTCAGCCATATCAGAAATGAGAGCGCCAGTCCCTAAAGGTCGCACTGAGGAGTGTGAGCTCAAAATGCCTTGTACCGTGCGTGCGTGGTGCCCAGTAGGACTCAGGAGCTTTTCCTTTCATTCCAGCCACTAAGCAAGATGCTTCCTGAGAGCGGGGCTGCAGACTTATTCCTTTAAGTAACCCCTCAGTGTTATTATAGTTACTGAATTGAACTGGGATCAAAGAGCAGCTCAGCCTAGAAGCTAACTGTGACTTGTTCACCTCTCACTGCCACTTTCTGGCTGGGTCCTAAACTTGCATCGCCTTAATCTCACTTTGGGCCTATGTGCAGGAAAGGGGAGAAGAAGGGGGACCTATGAGTCCTTATGTCAAGCAGAGACATGTTGAGAACCAAAAACTTCCTGAGCCTTACTTCTCTCTTAGGGAAGCTGTGAGAAGGTTCTGGATACAGGTCTAGTAAGAGCAAAGGGCAAGTGAGGGACCATCATCAGGGTCAAGGCCACCGAAATTAACTTTGTCAAAGGGAGATTGCAAATGAAGTAAGGTTATTTCAGGGAAATCTGGTGTGATTTCCAGACCAAGCCTTAGAAATGTCAGGACCTAGGGGTGCCTGAGGGGCTCAGTCGGTTAAGCGTCCACCTTCGGCTCGGGGCATGATCTCGTAATCCGTGAGTTCAAGCCCCACATCAGGCTCTGTGCTGACAGCTCGGAGCCTGGAGCCTGCTTTGGATTCTGTGTCTCCCTTTCTCTCTCTGCCCCTCCCCCACTCATTCTCTCTGTCTCTGTCTCTCTCTCAAAAATAATAAATAAACATTAAAAAAATTTTTTTAAATGTCAGGGCCTATAATTATGTTTCACCTTTTTATTTTAAGAATGTACAGAATTTCTTTACTCTCTGGAAAAAGGCATTGCCTAGAGGCAGAGATGTTGGATTAAGGGATGTCCGTGAAGTCTGGAATCCCAAACATAAAACGAAAACCTCATTTGGCTGGAAAATTGTATCCTGGAAGAGCCCAAGGCAAATGGACATTGATCAGAGGGAGCGAAATGCCCCGCCAAAATGGATGACGTGAGCACAGCTTCTGACATAAAAAAATGGAGAGAACATGTGATCCATACCGAGGATGGCTTTCCTTTCCACAGTGGTAACAGCGATTACATCTCTCTGCCTTGGATTGCATCTCTCTGCATCAAGGCGTGTCCCTTCCTAGGTCTGGGAAATCATGTGGGCAAACTGGCTAAGTGACATTCACATCCAAATAGGGAAACAGGAAGTGAGCCAGGTGACTTCACAGGCAGCAAGGAAGGAAGGGCCTCAGTGGTAGTTAGAAAAATGAGGGCCTGGTGGGTGCCAGCCTACAGAGACCCCCTATTGGTGTCATGGTCTCAGACAAGGTAGAGTGGCCACTAACAATGAAGAATGACAGCTGGTTAATTCCAGTGGGAAGGGTACTAAGCGCAAATGTTAAAGTCCTCTGATGGCACTCGATGACAGTGGCAGTTCAGGTGCCCAGAGCAAAGTGCCCTTCCATTATTGCCTTCCAAGATTGTTGGACTGCAAAATTCACTTGGGTTTGCCAAGCACCTTGAGGTTCACATATGTGAATTGTTAATCTACTGAAACCTGCATCCTTTAGCAGATCCATTGGAATTCGCCTTGGCTCTCCCAGGGAAAAAAAGGTAAAAACTCAGTGCCTGGTTCCAGAGAGAAATAGGCACTACCAATTCAAGAGTTTGACCTGTCACCCTCCTGCTTCCCCAAGAGAAAGTCAGGTAGCACCTGAATTATCCAGGCTAGAAAATCTGGAACTAAGTCCAGATGGAGCCCAGGAGCCCTTTCTGCCTGGCTTTTTTAGTCTCTAGATCAAAAACCTGGACGCTAGTAACAAATCTTACCTGATTCTTATTGACGTAATTAAATGGGATTAGCGATAACCCTTTGCTGAAGCAAAAAGTATTGTCTACACCTACACGCCTACAGCCTAGAAGACTACTAACCCAAAAGGGTAACTTCCCCAACCAGGAATCAAAGTATTTCCGAGCAGGAGCAAGTTCATTTTAGACACGTGTGGCCACTTTGCATGCAAAGGGAGAAGCCAACTGCTGTGCTAGATGGAAAAGAGTTGCTTTACTGCCGCCAGTGGAGAATTCCCCTTGAGGTTCTGCGGAATCTGAAGGCCTTTAGCATCCCAGACAAGCAGTTACATCTGAGCCTAAAACCCAGGTCAGGGGTTTCATTCTGCTGCATTTCAGAGCCTTCCCTTAACCTCTCTCTTCCTTGAGACAAAACAGTCCTGCGCCCTAGGACTGAAGTGACTCCCTGTCTGCCTCCAAGCGGCATGCATATCACACCTGGCCTAAATGCTTTCATTCCCTTGCCATTCCTTCCTCCTGTCAGGCTGGTATCTAATCCTGCCACTAAAACCCTTCTCTCAAATTACTGAGAAGTCAGTGATTCCCCTCTTCTTGGTCCGCATTTTCGCCAACCTCCAGCGTCTAGAGGACACTCCGTACTCCTTGAAATGTCTTTCATGGCTTCTGGGGAACTTGCCTCTTCTGGTCTCCTGCTCAGTCTTCGTGCCAGTTTACCTGGAAATTCTGCCAGGCCGCTCATGTCTTGCTACTCCTCTGTGCCCTCTGTGTTTCTTCAGAGAATGAATCCCTTCGAGGAGTGGAACTCTTAGGAGCTCCCAGATGTGTATTTCCAGTCAGCTTGACTTCCTATCTAGGATCTCCTTCCTTTCTACATGGGATGTGACTCAACCCCAACATCTGAACGTGTTCCAGACAAAATCTGATGTCTTTCTCTTTGATCCATTCTCCATTCTGTTTTTTCCCCCCAAACAAAAGTTCTCATATATTTATTACTGAACCAACCTACTAGTGCAGAAGCACAGAGACAAAGGGGGAAAACATTATTTTCCTAATAAAACATGTCCACCTGCCCAGAAAGAGTAGTGACCTTTTCAATATGACATGGTAAGATGTTAGTGACCTTGAGACAGTATAACTATGTGTGCCGTCTCATAAGTGACTTATAGATTCAGTTTGGTTCTTCTCCAATGTCTCTTCTTAGAGTTATACCTGATTTTATCACTAATTTTCGTCGAAACCCACTTGGGAATGGGATGAGTCTGCTTTTGTTTCTCAACCAGGAATCCCTTGATCCTAAAAGTCATGTAAGAAGACATGGCGAGGCACAGAGTCAACTACACACACCATAACGGCAGAGAAAAGGGAGAGGGAGCCCTATCCTTTAAACTAGTTAGCCTTTATCACTCTTTTCTTTTGCACTAACATCACTTTCCAGTGTCCTAGGCTGAAAGCTCTTAAATCTCTGGAGAGTTCTTTTTTTATTTTAAATTTACTTATTTATTTTGAGAGAGAGAGACTGAGAGAGTGGGTGGGGGGAGAGGCAGAGAGGGAGAGAGAGAATCCGAAACAGGCTCCAGGCTCCGAGCTGTCAGCACAGAGCCCGATGCGGGGCTCGAACCCACGAACCGCGAGATCGTGACCTGAGCCGAAGTCGGCCGCTCAACCAACTGAGCCACCCAGGCGCCCCCCAAAAACTTCCATTTTTAAGGAGGCTGGTATTGTATTGCTTTTGTGATTAAGAAGAAGATGTTTCTGAAACTTTCAGCACCGAAGGTTGAATCTTAGCTTGGCATTCAGAGTCCTCCTGTGGCCCTCCCTTCACTCCAGTTTCTCCCTGGGATGCGTCATTCTGGAATGATGCCTCACAGCAGTATCACCTTATCCACACCTTTTCCGTGGTTTCAGTTACTCGTGGGCAAATGATGGTCTGGACGTAGACGATCCTCCTTCTGAGGTATTGTCAGAAGGTCAACAGTAACCCAATGCTGTGTCACAGTCCCTACGTCCTTCACCTCACTTCATCTCATCGTGTATGAATTTTACCATCTCACATCATCACAAGAAGAAGGGTTAAGTACAATACAATAAAATATTTTGGGAGAATGTGAAAGAGACACCACATTCACTTAACTTTTATTACATTGTATTGTTATAATTATTCTATTATTAGTTATTGTGCCTTGCTGTGCCTAATTTATAAATTAAACTTTATCATAGGTATGTATATATAGCAAAATCCATAGTATATATAGGGTTCAGTACTATCTGTGGGTTCAGGCATCCATTGGGTGTCTTGGAATGTATCCCCCATGGGGATACATTAATCGGCACAAAATGCCCCTCTCTGGACTCCATGGGACATTAGAATGTCTCAAGATATCAATAGGGATTCTACGATTAATTTCTCTGTTAAATTATTTTGTCAGCTACAGGATTTTGCTAAACCTTTACTATTGATAATGGGTGTTATTGTGGTATATTGTAAACTTCCTTGACCATGTGATCTGTTTTCTTTTATTCTCAGAACACCCATCAACATCTTGGCGAACTCACAGTCGGTAGAACGTTGTTTATGATTTGAAAAGGGCTGGTTCAGCATGCTGCCCTTGGCTAAGCCAGCTTTTGCCTCCCTCACTACATCTCCCTCTCTTAGTAGTTGCATGGGGTCAAGGAATAGTGCCCCATTTGGGAGGGGATACAGCTGAGGTTCAGGGTTTTTTATTCGGCCAGGGTCACAAATAAACAAAACCAGAACCTAGGTCTGAATTCCCATCCTGAAATCTTTGCAATTGTCTGCTCTCTCCCCAAAGTCCTCCCGGCCACCTCAAACTAGAGCCGGGTGTGGTCACAGCTCTTCGGGCTGCAGCATGGAGAGGCAGGAAGCTCCAGAGTGAAGATCGAAATCCCCGACTCCAGCCAAGGCTTTCCACCTGCGGAGGCCATGAGTGTGTTGGTGACTAACGTTTTCTGTTTATAATCCTTTAGTTTTTGTGCATTAAAAAAAAATTTTTTTTTAACGTTTATTTATTTTTGAGACAATGCGAGAGACAGAGTGCAAGCAGCGGAGGGGCGGACAGAGGGGGACACAGAATCTGAAGCTGGCTCCAGGCTCTGAGCTATCAGCCCAGAGCCCGACGCAGGGATCGAACTGACGAACCGTGAGATCACGACCTGAGCCGAAGTCGGACGCTTAATGGACTGAGCCACCCAGGCCTCCCTCTTTCTTTCTTTTTTTATCTCTAGTACATAATATATTCCCAGAGAATAGAACCGCATTCCTCAATATACACATAATAAATACACACAAGCAGTTAATCTACCCATGGTCAATTACCTATAAACATTAAATTCTTGAGTCACCCCCAATTTCTTAATGCCTCTTCATTTCTCCCCTCTGTGTCCCCTCTTTGCGTAGATAATCCTATGTTGGATATCCCAGAGAAGAAGTTAAGAAATCAGCTAGTCCACCTCCTACATTTCCCAAGTGAGGAGTACGCAGAGAGGGCACAACTTAGCTCGACAACAAAGCAAGGACCAAGCCGCTCTCTGGGCTGAGCCTGACTGAGTCTTAAAGGCCAGAAATTCACTGTACCTTCATGGTCATTTAAACTCCAGGAGCAGAACAGGCAGCTTGGGGATCCGGGGTTTGGACTCCTGTCTTGGGCAGAATTCGGCAGTCCCCAAGGAGCTCTGAGCACTCAGGAATCATGCCCTAAAGGTCTCACATGTGCCTTAGCGAAAGAAGTTTCCCTGTCACTGCTGAGCTGCCCCCGTCCTCCATGTTAAGGCCTTTGGGCCAGTCTGTGGGGAAGCAGCCGGCCATCAGGGCTCCCTGCCTTGGCTTCCACCCAGACTGGGCCAGGCTTGTCCTTCCTGTTGCTCAGCCTCTGACACATCTGATCACCAAGGCTCTGGGCTTCTTCATGAGAATTTCCTTCTGGATTGTTGCCGAAGCATAGACAAGAGAGCCGGGAGAAAGAGATTTCCCCCCAGACATGTAAATACTATAGAAACAGATCTGTGCAGCACAGAGTCTCCTCTCTTTCCCCTGCAGACCTACACGGGGCTGGCAGTGGACAGATGGCAAGGTGAGCATTTCAAGGATGGCCTGGCATGAAAGAGGACACGTAGTGCCTCCACCTTAGTTTGTTCTTTTGGTTTTAATCTTTCAAAAGTTCACTCATTTGTTCAAGGACAAAGGCACCAGGAGGAGGCATCTCACTCTCTCACTCCAAATTTCAGGCCTCCTGTCTCCTTGCCCACAGGCTGTGACATCAGGCACTTTCATGTCCCTCCAGGGGGGTTCCAGTCCATATGCAGACATATGAGGCCCACTTTTGATTTTGTGCACACACAGACAGTCAGTCCATAGGCTCTGATCTCTTAAATTGAAAGCAAGTGGTCTGGCAAGTGATGCTTCTCACCACAGACTCAAGTAACCAACCTCAATTAGTGATTCAGAACTGTCCTGGAGGTGGGGGGTTGGTTCCAGCCTCTAGAATGTTCCTGAGAACGAAGCAGCCTGCTGTCCGCCAGAGAAAGCTCTAGAAGCCCCTGCACTGGGGCCTTCCAAGGAGGGGAGAATTCCTAGGATAGTTGGAGCAGGGGTATTTATTTCTACATGTCCTGGGTTGGGAAAACCTGAACCACAACTTTTGCCTAGCTTTAGAGACTAACTTACCTTCTTACTAATTTTACTAATCTTACTAATCTAGGAGTTCCCTAGAACCACCTGGTCTTGGAAACCTTCATTCCTGCTCCAGGCGATGCTGAGAGCCAGGAGCTAGGAGCATAGGGAGAGATGGGGTTGGGGTAGGAACTTCAGCATAAGGCCCAGGTTCCCCGTTGGAGTTGTCACCCATCGCTACTCAGAGGCCTGTGATCACCTGTCTGGATGCTGTGGTGAGCGAGTCGAGTGGGAAGGGACAGACTGACAGAGAAGCGAGCGAGGTAATTTCAACTACCGATGATGAGGATGAAAAGTAGTCAAGGGTGTGACACAGTGACTGGCCAAGGCAGGAGCCGTGGGCTTGCAAGCAGGCGGATTTGAGCGGAGACCCGGGAAACGAGCCTTCTGGGCAGAGGGGAATAGTAGGTGCCACCGTCCTGAGGTGGCACCAAGTACGGGACAGAGAGTGGCCGGCAAGCCTGTGCGCAGGGATGAGGTGGGAGAGGCTGGGAGGAGGTGAGCTTTTATTCTGATGGGAAGAAGGAACCATCCTGCAAGGCACCGTGAGCTCTGTTTCCCACCAGTAAAATTCTCGTTATTTGGATTCCGTAATCTTCCAGCTCTCTGATTTCAGGCCTACACTTCCTTTATTCAAAGATCTTATTGAGCCTCCAGGGTGGCCAGACCTAACAAATGAAAACATACGACGCCCAGTTAGACTTGAATGGCAGATCAGTGATGGACAGTCCTTTAGTATAAATCTGAGAATGGCAGAAATCTGCCATGTGCCAGGCCACCGCTAGGAGTCAGTCCGGGTTCGTGTAGTCCACGCCACGTGACCCCACAGCCTGGTGCCTTTGGAGGAGCTGGTCAGATATAAAGGTGAGAATCTGGGGCGCCTGGGTGGCGCAGTCGGTTAAGCGGCCGACTTCGGCTCAGGTCACGATCTCGCGGTCCGTGAGTTCGAGCCCCGGGTCGGGCTCTGGGCTGATGGCTCAGAGCCTGGAGCCTGCTTCCGATTCTGTGTC
>NC_064816.1:13374484-13450334 GCF_023721935.1 Panthera uncia | reverse complement strand
AATAAATAAAACGTTAAAAAAATAAATAAATAAAGGTGAGAATCTGGCGTGCCTTGGGAGAGAGAGATGAACGAGCTTCAAAAGTCCACGTTGGCCCCAAGCTGTGAACCTGAACCGCTGATTCTTTTGGGTCCCCGACTCTTGTTAAATGGCCACATAGCATTCATCGGAATGCCTCTGGTGTTCCCTGCATCACAAACGCGTATCGTGTTGTCTCCTGTGTCTCCGATGGATCTAGGTTCTGGCCTTTTTCGCGAGAGTTAAGAGACGGAACGGGAGTGTGTTCAGCACTCACCCACTGTCCTCACTGGCTGTGATCACCAAGGTAAGGTGTGGGTGTCCTGCAACCAGGCCAACCACAAGTGTGGCCCGTGACCATTTCAGGACACGGTCGGGGAGGGGTAAAAAATCCCTGGAAAATAATCTCCTTAAGGTTTTGGGTCCGAGGAGAACTAGATGCCGAGAGGGAGAAACAGATCCTGTGAATGAGGGATTTGGGTGTGGCCCAGCTGGGACTTCCTTCTGTTGGCACCAGAAGGCAGAGGAATGTTCTGGAGGCAGGAAGAACTTCTTCAAGAGATGAATTCCCTTTCCCTTGGGAGGGGGCAGCTCAGGAAACAGTGTGGTAGCTGCTGGGCTGGGTGTTAGGAGCACTTGGGTAAGGAACTTGGCACTGAGGCGTCTGCTCTGGTCGGTTTGTGGTGATGTCCGGAATGCCCTGACCCCCATCACCTGCTGTTGGTGTCCGCGTTATACAAGGGGGGGGGGGAGGGTCAGTGACCCCATCTTGTTTTTGTCACTATCCGACCACCCCCCCGTGAACATTTGGCCCCGTCTGAGTCATCCCCACCCCCCGTTTGTTTCTGGGAGATAGGCGTGAGTGTGGTGGGGGGGAGAAGGACCTGAGGGGACCCAGGGACTTGATCTTTCTTCTGGAAATGGGGGCTCGGCCGCTTTCTCCATCCATCAGTGTCCTCCTGGATATGGCCCAGCGTCAGCTGTACTCAGGGGGCTGTGGGTGGCAGCCCCTGCTCTTCAGAGTGCCATAGGAGGGCTGGCAGCCCCAGTGCCTGCCCAGTACCCTCTTCTGAGTAGCCGGGCAGGAGGGCCGGTCCACGCCCTCTCCAAGACAGTCCTGGTGTCTGCGTCGCAGAAGTTGAAACGCCGGCCGGCTCTGACTGGCTGGTTGAGGGAGGTCTCCCCTCTGTCCCGTCACTGTGCCTCCCACCTGTCCCCTGGTTTACCGTCCTACAGGGTGCTGCTCTCCTCTCTCAAGTGGGACGAGGCTCACTCCTACTTGAGGCCCATTGTCAGACTCCTGGTAGAATGTCCACTCCCTGAGGACAGGGACTTTGCCTGATATGGCTCCTGCTGTGGCCCCAGCACCCAGCAGCGAGTAGATACCAAATCAATGTTTGGCAAGTAAATGAGGGAATGGGGTAGCCCTAATACCTGGAGAACCCTGGGGGTCAGCATCCCCGATCCCACAGGATACAGGAGAGGAACCGAGAGCCCCTGTGGGGGAGGCTCTTCCACATCCCCGCAAACGAGGACAAGGCCTGGCCTCGCCGGGGACTGGTAACCTCCAGCCCATCCTTCCCAGCTGCAGCCGGACTCCAGTCGGCTCTACCAGGTGGGGACACTGCTCAGGCCGCCATGCCCCCTGGTGGCAGAGGATGGAGCAGCCCGAGCTGCCCACAGCAACTGGTGACACATGCAGATGAAGACAGAGTGGGAGATACGCTTCCGGTTCAAAGTGATACTTCTGAGCAGTTTGTACTTAACCCTTTAGGGGAGCATGTGCGAGCAGAGCTCTACGGCAGCAGAACTTGTTCGGGAGCACACACTCACTCTGGACCGAGTCTGCCTGATTCCATGGATGCACGCGGAGCTTGGATTCCATGTTGCACAGACGCTACGTATACGGATTCGTGGTCAGGAAGGGCACTCAAAGCAAAACAAACACACGCTGACGAAGTGGCCCGTCTCTGGAGAGCTGTGTTTCGGAGAGCTTTTCAGCGTCTCTGAGACGGGGATGGGGCAGACGGTGCTCTCTCGCTCACAAACTCCTAATCTAGCGGAAGAACACTGTGATTTTAAAAAAAAATGACGTTCGTTGTAGCGCTGTTAATGTACTGGGGGTCTTGTATTTCTCATACAGCAACGCTACAATAGTCTTTTGAACTCTTTTCTGATCCTTGAAAAAAGCACCCAAAATATCAAAGTAGTAAGGAAGTCAAATTAACACGGAATTTTCCCGTCCAATTGCGTTGTAGGCTCACTTCGTGAGCATGACTTTGGGGTGAAATGAGCTTTTAAACTCTTCGGCAATGCTCCCCCTCCCCTTCCCCTGGCCCTCTAGGGCCCGGAAGCAGCACTTAGAGGGGATGGGGGATGAGGGAGTGGAGCTCCCTCGCCCCCCAGCCCGTCCCTTGGCCCAGGTGGAGTGTACAGCCCACCCTCCTCTGACCCCAGTAGCACTTTGGCCTCTTGTATCCAGTTGACAACTTTGAGCTGACTGGGGTTTACCAACATCGTTCAAATCAAGGAAGCCATGTCAGATGCCGGACAGACGGGAGGGACCATAGAGGCAGGGCTACCTGCCTCTCCTTGAAGAGCCTTCTTTGTGGGGAAACGTCAACCTGACACACTCAGCTAGGTCAAAGGGGGAAGCCAACATACACCGTGAACGTTTCAATTCCCAGAACCCCCAGTGTGCACTGGCCTGGGGGTGTGAAGTTCGTACCCCCCTGCCGTATAGTAGGGTCCTGTTGGCATTTCTGGGGGGGGGGGGGCGACCCAGACACAGGGACGGAGCATGCTGACACCCACGGACAACGTAGGCAGGTGTCCACAGTGGCACCTGCCAGTCCTGCCTGTGCTCTTCCTCTGGGGCTGTCCTGCGGACTTGCTGACACGTGCCGGGCCCGAACTGGGACATTCCTGGCTGATGCCGGGCTGCTGAGCGGAGCAGCCGCAGGGAGAGTGCCCCTGGCATGGGGACAGGTGGGAGCAAGCGCAGAATGTTCCAGGATCATTCAGGGAGGAGGCTGGACAATATCCAGGTGGGAGATGTGACTGTGACTTGGGGAGGGGCGGTGGAGATGGCCAGGAATGGGTGGAGTGACAGGCAGGATGTCTGAGGACCGGGGTGTGTGTGGAAGGACAACTAGCGACCCCCTACCCTGGCCACTCAGTGCTTGGGCCAGCTGCCCTCGCCACCCGCTGGCCTCTGTGAGGCCCACTCCCGTCCTCCCCCTCCTCCTGTGACCGCTTCCTGGCTGTGTCGGTCATCCACGTCCCAAGTGTGTCCTTCACCCCCGCAGAGCTTCTCCATACCGTGTCCGTTTGTGCTGACCAGTTTTGCTGACGGGAGCCCGCCTGGCTTTACCTGAGAGGTTCCCCCCAAATCTAGGACTCCAGCAGCCATTCTTTGTTCATCGTTATCTGGCAATTTGGGGAAAATTCTCTGGGAAGTGGTTTATTCAACCAGGGCGCTGTGCTGCAGCACCCAAATGAGCCTACTTCCCGTGAAACAGTGGCCATCTCGGGACCGGCTTGCTAGTCGCATGTGATTCACTCCCAGCTGGTGGCCACGTGTCTGCTGGCGGGTAGTTTTGTCACCTGGTGGATTTGTGGCTGTGCTCTGGTTGGGTGGGCTCAGGTTGTGATTCCTGCAGAGAGGCTGGGAGGCTCAAGGTGGAAAAAAACGACGTCCAAGCCAACGATAGGGCAGGCAGAGTCCACCCCAAGTGACAAAGCCATTTATGGCTGGGTTGTTGGGGATGGAGCAGAGGGGGGCAGGCGTCAACAATGGGGGTGGTGGGGGGCCACCGTGCTGCAGTGGGGAGTTCTTCCTGGCGGGGCTGTGTGGTCACTGACACCCCTAGTGGCCCGTGGTCCCGCCTTGGGACCATGGCCCAAAAGAAAGCTCAGACATGCTCCTAGGAGGGAGCAGTTGAGACCACCTTGGCGTTACTGTGGGGCATAGTGATGAGACCAACACGAGGGCCTTGACACAGTGTGGGTGGCAGCCAGGCACCATCCCTGCACGTTAAGAACAAGACACGACCCAAGAAAATCAAAAACACGTGTTCAAACAAAAATGTGTAGGGGACATCCACAACAGCAGCACTCCTCACAAGAGCCACAAGGAAGAAGCAACCCAAACACCTATCGACGGAAGAATGGATAAACAAACCGGTCCATCCATACAGTGGAATATTATTCAGCTTTAAGGAATGAAATTCTGGTTCATGCTACAATGTGGACGAACCTTGAAGATACGTTGGGTGGAAGAAGCCAGACACAAAAGGCCACGTGTATGATCCCATTTATATGAAATGTCCAGAACAGGCAAATCCAGAGACAGAAAGCAGATTAGTGGCTGCCAGGGGTTGGGGGAGGGGGAATGGGATTGAGAGTTAATGGGGACAGTATTTCCTTTTGAGGGGATAAAAAAATGTTCTTGAACTAGACAAGTGTTGGTTGTACAACACCGTGAATGTACTTAGTGCCATTGAATTGTACACATTAAATGGCTAATTTTATGTGACTTTCATGTCAAAAAAGAGAAGAAAAATTGAAAAACAAAAAACAATCCCAAACCCTGTGTTTTCTAAGAACACAGGAAATAGGACACTAGGTGAATAAGCAAGTACGTCTGTGGTAAGAGCCAGGGAGGCACAGGTAGCGCTGTGGACCAAATGTTGGATGTCTATGGGGTCCCCTCTCCTCCAGGTGGGGCTGTTCTGGAGGAACATCATCGGTAGAAGAGAAGACTCAGGTTTCCACTAGGTCCTCCAGTCCAGGGGATGGGGCTTCGCATCCTCACACCTGTTGGTTAGCAGAACTCCCCGATGCCCACTCGTCTAGTGGCCCTGCTAGCCCGGCCAGAGGGGGAGAGCCCATCTCTGGAGTAGTGCACACAAGGGACAGATAACACGACAAAGACAAAGCAAGTGATGGCTCCTGCAAATTATTTTACTTTGAATATATAGGAAAAGAAATCCAAAAACGGGAAGCTATGTTCTATGGTTACGTCTTTTAAACAATGTTTTGTATTTACAAAAACTTTTTTCCTGATTAAAAGCACCAGCTGAAGTTACAGGCTGCTAAAACCAGAAGATATTACAAACCCATTAAAAGACATTATGCCAAACATACTTCTTAAAAACCCTTAACAGAACAGAGACAATGCAATCAACAAATGCGACCCACTGCACCAGGCAGCCCTTATCTGATTTCCTTGCCAGTGTTCCCAATAAGTGGGGTGGAGTTCTTACCCCAGGGAGAGGACCCTCGCTTCACCCACGGGTGACTGCAAAGACCCAGCAGTGGGGAGGCAGCAGCGTGTGTACCCGGAACCCAGCATCTCCTGGACCAGCCCCCAGACCCTGAGGACCACAGGAGGGAGTGGAAGGGGCACACAAGAGTCTGGCCAGCTTTCAGTAATTTACCTGCCAACAGGAATCTTTCTGCTGCTCCCTCCCTTGCACCGCTGTGCACGGAAAGGCTTGGACTTTTCACTTATCTATTTTTTCTGTATTTTTTCTGAATACTTAGCTATGAGTGTGTACGGTCTCCCTGGGTGATCACTTGCTGCCTGTCTTAAACTCTTATGATTGAGTGAAAAACTGAGAGGCACTCAATTCGGACTCACAAGAAAGTACTATGACAGCTTTATGTAACCAAAAGATGCTACAGCAAAGGGAAAGTTCAAAGCTTGCACGCGCATGAATGCATGTACACGCAGTCTGGCTTCCATAAAGCTAGAGTGGAATATTAAACATGGAGTACTGAATTCTTAGCTGTAAACATAAAAACTTATCCTTAACTTTACATGAACATAGATAACAGGGTGGTCATTAAACATACTTTAACATCAGAACAGATGTTAAGTTTTGAGGTTCTTATTTCAACTGCTCTACATAAAAAAATGCTCTAGAAGCAAAGAAAGGCTTAAATAAATATGAAGAGACAAACACGTACAGTGTGATTGAAGAAGTAATGAGGGTCTTGAGAGGTCATACAGTGCGGGGTCCAGGCCAACAGGGGCAGCTCATGGTAAGAGGGGGCTCTGTCCCTTGGGTGGAGGGGAGGGCCTAGAGGGTACCCTTGAGGGGGGAAGAAGACAGGACAGGACAACTTGTGGCCACATGTCATACCCTCTTTTGTAGGCCTCATGGGCCCGGGAGGGTCAGCCAAAAAGGGGGCCCTGAGCAGCATGGGACAGTGCTAGGCTCTCCTGAGTGATCCAGGATGCCACAGAGATGGTGGGTCCTTATAGGACAAGTCCCGGCCAGCCCATGCCTCCAACCAGCAGTTCACTTTGCACGCCTGTCACTGGCTTCCCACGTGGGCAGCAAGGGCCTGATGCTGGCCTGGTAAGGGCAGTGGCCCAGCGCAGGGAGGTCTGCTGACAGCCCTGCTTGTGGCTAAGGCACACCCAGGCCTCAGGGCCTGAGCAGCTGACCTGAGTGATCCCAGTGTTCCTTCTGTCAGACACTGAGGCTTCGAGAAGCAGCCCTCACAGTGCAAGGGTAACAAGATGCAAACTAACAAGCCACCCTGACTAGCAAGACCACTCACCATTCCTCTGGGGAGGCGCTTCGAGGCACCGCTTCCAGGCACCGGAAGCTGGAGGAGGTGGCTACCTCGACTGCCCCCAATGCCACCATCACCGCTGGGGTACCTCCTCGACTATCCAAGAGGAGCACAGAACTGAGCACGGTTGTCTGAGCCTGGCAGAGCCTCCTGGGGTCCAGCTCAGGAAGAGGTTTCAATGCTGTCCCAAGACCCAAGGCAGGCAGGTCACCTCATCCTCCCTCCTGAGAGCAGGGCGAGGGACCAGGGGAACCGCTGTCTGCTCGCCAGCTGAGCTCCAGGCGTCTGCGGACACCACAGAGCTGCCAGGAAGCAAGGCCCTTCTTCCTTCGGGCACCCTGAGGTGGGCTAAGGAGGGTCCCCTCCCTTCTCCTCTGCTTCCTGCCCAGCAGCATGGATGCTGGCGGGGGAAGGTAGCTGATGCACACATTAAGAGTCTCAGCCCCCAGCTCCAGCTCTGTGAATCACCACACACGCACACACACACACACACATGCACACCCGTGTCTACAAGAATGTGCACCTCCATGGCTGGACACTGAATCCAGTCAAGGTACAGATGTTTGGAAGCCGAGCTCCTGGGTCCTCCAGGGTTCCCGATCAGAGGCCCTGGCTGTCAGATGGGGGCGGGGAGGACACTGGACAGAAAGGCAAGCTGGGACAAGTGTCATGGTGGGATGTGCATTTTTGTCCCTGACACATGCCATTACTTCTTCCCTCCAATTTTGGGGCAGAAACTGGCGTTTTGCCTCTGGGCTCTGGAAGTTGCTGTGAGCAGAGGAAACACTCCAGCCAGGCACGGAGGCCCAGGCGATGGAAGTCATGTGGCAATGCACCAGTGGTACCACCCACCCTGGCAACTGGCACCCCAGTCCCCTGCCCAGACACGTTCCCTTAAAGGCGTGACTCAGACGTGGAAGCAGAACTGGCAATTCAAGTCCACTTTAAAAGATGGCTCTGGAAAGTTGGCTCCAATATCCCACCTGCAAGCCTCAGCACTGGGGGTCTTGTTACACGGTGGGAATGGCTGGCCAGCCCTTCCTGGGAGGGCGGAATCAGCACCGCACACTCCATAGGGACTTGGAAGCTCTGGAGACAGTCAGGAAGGAAGCCTGGGGACACACACTCCAGCACACCTCCAAGGAAAGCTCAAGTGCCATCTGGATGGAAGTAGGGGACACACTGGACCCCACAGAGTCCCCGAGAAGCTGGGTGGCTCCCTTCAGGAGCCTCACAGGAGGCTGGCCAGGCTCGTATTGGGTCCATTCTGAGCTTGGAACTGCACGGGAGGTGGGCCATCCGTCCACTGCAGAGAGGAGAGAACACACGGGCGAGGAGCAGGGTGTGTAATGGGCTGCGTGTCTGCCCTGGACTGCTGCCCTCTTTGGGCTGGTCGCCCAGCCAGGGCCCTCTGTCCTCCGCACGTGAGTCAGCGGAGCCCCTGGGAAGCACCCTACATCACCCACTCGGGTGACTGCTGCTGTCTTCCCGATCTGAGGGCGCTCCTGAGGCGAGGCTGAGTTAGGGATTATTGGGAGACGTGCAAGGAGATGGCAGCCAAGCGTGTACGTCCCTCCTCAGGGAACAAGCCCCCTGGGTGCTTCAGGCCGGGTAAGTAGGACCCGAGGAGCCAACCAGCACCCCCATCTTGCCTCCCCAAACCCAGTGCCTATACCGTGATGAGGTTGTGTTCAGGGAGACTGCAGGCCTCAATGTGGTCCTGGAGCAGCTGCTGCGAGAAGTTCTGATGCATCTGGGCTGCTTCATGGGCGTCTATGGCATTCCCACAGGCCTTGTTCAGGTCTAAGGGTGGGACACACACACAGGGTAGATTCATCTTGCCCTGTCACCACCCCCATGTCCTCCCTTTGGGTGTGGGTAGAGCCCTAAGGTCGAACCAGTAGGTTCCTATGTACCTGGCAGGTCACCTGCCCTGAGCCCTGTCTCGGGATCCGCAAGCCCACCTGCCAACAGTCTTCACACATGCCCTTCTGAGTTCCTGAGTCAAGTTCTTGGAGGTGGGCGAGCAGTGTGGCCCACACGGACAGACACAAGGGCTGGTTGGGCAGTGTAAGCTCTTAGGGCTCCCTGTGGATATTGGCCCTCCCGGGGAGGGCGTGGCCAACCCTTAGGCACACAGGAACTCACTAGAGCAGGGAACCCAACACCCACTTCTGAGGCAGGAGGACTGAATAGGCCCACAGAGCCCACTGCAGACAGGAGCAGCTCGTCCTCTGTCTCTTCCAGGGGGCCCTGGAAGTCTCTGGACTTTAATAGCACAATCTGTAAACAGGGGAGCAGCAGTAACAACGCTGATGGCTGCTGAGAGCCCACTGGGCACCCAGAGCACCCTGGCCAGTACTGTCTGATGGACGACTGACACAGCCATTCAGGGGGAAGGAAACCAAGAATGAGGGGTAGGGCTTACAGCCCGATTCTTCACCCAGACTCCAAGAAACGGCTTTATGGAGAGACTGAACCGATCCTGTGTTGAGCCCAGTGCCTGCTGCCCCCAAACAGGATCTCCTGTGGAGCCTGAGTATATGCTGGAATTGGGGCTGTGCCCTGTAGAGACCCAGTCTAAGCAGAAGCTAAACAGGGCTTACCCGGTATCTTCTAGGCTTGGGCTCTCCCCAGTGGCCCTGATCTCTGGGAAGGGCTGGCTGTTGTACTCACCTCTCAGCAGGGCTGATGACCACAGCTGCACGGACATGTCTGGGATCTTGCTAGCCAGCTGCATGGCAGGCACCACCATGTTGTTACTCTCCTGTTGATCAAGAGCAACCAGGGAAGGGAGTGGGGGCTGGGGCCGGCAGCAAGGACAGCCTAGGACCCACCCACCACCCCCAGCCCAGGCTGTGCCCTCTTTCTGCTGACTGGCAAACAAGCTCCTACTCCTACTTCAGGGCCCATTTCAAGTGACCTCTGAAGTACTCTTCTTCTTCTTCTTCTTTTTTTTTTTTTCAGAGAGAGAGAGAAAGGGAAGAAGGGCAGAGGGGCAATCTCAAGCAGGTGCCATGCTCAGCGCATAGTCCAAGGCAGGGCTCAATCCCACAACCCTGGGATCACGACCTGAGCCACAATCAAGAGTTGGACACTCAACTAACCGAGAATGAAGTACTCTTCAACACCTCAGGAAAAAATAAACTGCCCTCACTCTTCAACTCTGCATCTACTTCCACACTGGGGCACTGTTGGCTATGGACAAATCTACATGCTTTTGTCTTTCTCACCAGAACAAAAGGCACTGGCAGCAGTCAGCTCTGGACCCAGATCAGGAGCCGACTAGAAATGCACATTCAGAGGTCCCAGGGCATGGGAGGAGGAAGCAGTCTGCTCTGGTGGGAGTGATGAGGACCGAAAGGATAAAGGAGGAAGGGAGGTTTCTCTGCTACATACAAGTCCACTCTTGTGGGAAGCTACCTGACACATGGGGCTGTGGGACACCAGGGTATGTCAACTCTCCAACTCTGAGTGGCTGTACAACGCCACCCCCGCCCCCCTCAATGCCCAGCATGTGCTGAGAGTGGACAGGGGGCCATAAATACCCATACCTGACCCCACGATGACTGGTACCACTGCTCTGACCCCCCTCAGCCTAGGGACCACAAGCTCTGCTGGCCTGAATGCTGGATTCAAGGTGACATGGGAGAACTCCCTACCTAACAGCTGCTGACAGACAGGTGCCATATAGCCAAGAGACCTACAAATCATCAAAAGCAACTCCTGAAGCCTAGCTTCAGCACAGACATGATCGGGTGAGACACGCCTCCTTACAGACACAAAAGCCCAATGACTTCACACTGTCCCATGGCTGGTACCTCAGAGGAAGTTCAGGTGGGTCTCAAAGCTTTTCAAAACTGAATGAAGTCCTTCTAAGACCTCAGAATGCACAACAGAAGACAAAAAAAACTACTGTATTCCTTTAGGCCTGGGGTTGGGCCTCTGTTTGGAAGCTGCCAGAAGGAGAGTACCCGTTGGTTCTCCTGGGCAAGCTCCCCCATGTCAGCTTGTGGCCCCACAGAATCTGGTATGAAAATGTGTGATTCTGACAGGTACTCTGTGTGAAGCTGCTCACGAACTCATGATGCCTGTGGACACTCTAGGCTGGCAGGCCCAGGTAGAGTTGGCTGTGTCTGGGTGTGTCTCCTTCAGACCTGGAGCCACTTGAAGCCAGGCTTGGGTCTAAGGGTCCTTGGGGGTCCCATGTCACTCCACATAGGCCCAGACACACAGGGAGCAGCGGAGCTCCTAAAAAAGTTCTATAAGATGACCCAGGATTGCCCCAAACATGAACCAGAGCTGTAGCTGAAAAGCTGCTTTGCTTACCCTGCCCCATTCAAGGTGGCTTCTGGAGACTTCTAGACAAATGAGAGCCAGTGAGGTCTGGTTCTAAGCCTGGGTCTGCAGTTTGGGACTGTGTGACCTTAATCTCCCCATCTGGAAAACGGGGTAATCACACACCGGGGTAATCACCACACTGAGGCATGAGGTGGGCAGCCCACACTCAGCAGTGCCTCATGTTGAACTTGTTCCCCACGTGGCCCCTAAACACACACCAAGCCACTGTTCTGTGTGCTCAGAGGCTGAGGAATAGGCGGACAGGGTATTCAAGATGGAGCAGAGTTGCACTCTGAAGGGAGAACCCAAAGCTTGTCCTCTTCCTTTGGAGGTGGTGACGTCCCCAGTGTTCAGGCCATGGCCACCAGGACCTGAGCTGCAGGGCCACAGCAAGTGCTTGTCATATGATTGTGGGGAGTGGGATGGGCCAAGGTTGTTAAAAATGCTCATTCTTAGGGAGCTCTAGGGTTTGATCAGAGGAACCCCTATGGGCCAAGACACATACCCTGTGTTAGCTAAAGTGAGGCTAACTAAACTACGAAGCAGATGCTGCTTCAAAATTCTTGTGGCCACGAAGAAAACTCTCACCCGATGGTACAGAAAAAGACAAGATATCAAATTATGAAACAGCCTAAAAAACAAAACATATGCGTAGGCAGAGGCAGCTGGAAACAGCTAGAACACAGAAGACATGCAATCACTTCCTTCTTTGCTTCTCAGACTTTCTATCACGAACAGGTCACGTTAGATGACATGAACAAATACTATCTTAAAAAAACGAATCGCGGGGCGCCTGGGTGGCGCAGTCGGTTAAGCGTCCGACTTCAGCCAGGTCACGATCTCGCGGTCCGTGAGTTCGAGCCCCGCGTCGGGCTCTGGGCTGATGGCCCGGAGCCTGGAGCCTGTTTCCGATTCTGTGTCTCCCTCTCTCTCTGCCCCTCCCCCGTTCATGCTCTGTCTCTCTCTGTCCCAAAAATAAATAAAAAATGTTAAAAAAAAAAAAAACGAATCGCCTCACGAGGTCTACAGGTAAGAGGAAGTGACGATGTACACCCCAGATACTCCATCTGACTCAGACACTTCGAGTTGGCTGATCCCACTGAGGACCAGTCCCCAGGAGGCCATTCTAGGTAAGAATGAAAACATGGGGTGCCCTAGGCAAAATGGAGCCTAAGGTATCTGGCTGAGAAGACATACCTGTCCACCCCCCGGGTATTACCATACAGAAGGGAAACGTGCCTTCAGCCCTGCCAGCTCTGGACAGCCCACAGGGCTCTGACTAACCACTGTCTCTGCTTAACCACTGCCTGCATATGGCACTGGGCACGTCTGTCTCACAGACCCACCTTTCAGGGATCCAAAGCTCCCCCAGCCCTGCTTCCCATGGTGCCAAGGTGCCCCTTCCTTCACAGAGCCTCATGGAGCAGTGGGGAGTGGGCGGGTTACTGAGATAAAATCATGGAGGAGCACAGGATGCAAAGTGCTGCTGGGTGGTAGTCCGTAAGCACCGTGCCGGCCCCCAGCCTCTTGGCCCAGCCCCGGACACTCACTCTGTGGTTCCCCAACACATAGAAGATGTGGCCCAGAAGCACCAGGGAGCAGGCCGTGAGCCGGTTCAGGTCCTCCGCGTTGGACATCTTCAGAGTTTCTCGAAGAAATCGCCTATGCAAAAACAGATGCTAAAGCCCCATGGGGATGCCTCATTGGTAGGAAAAGGCAGCAGCGGCCCCAAGGCCCTGAGCAGAGCCCACCTTTCTTAGGGACAGAGGCCCTTGGGCACATACTGTCAGGGAGCAACACAGAAGGGCATGGGGCAACCGGTCCTCTCCCGGTACTCACTTGGCCTCATTGTAGCGTCCCTGGAAGAAGGAGAAGAGCCCTCGCACATAGAAAGCTGCTGCTCGGAGGCAGTGTGAGCTGATGGGAGAGAGCAGGTGACACTTCGGTGGGATTTTTGTGAGTGCAGCAGGTTTACGAAGGGGAGTGGGAAGAGGGTGGGGAGAGAGGTACAGATACACAGGGCAGTTGGGTCCCCCCCAGCACTGGCACCACTTCAAGAGCGGAGAAAATATAAGACAATAGGTCAATGGGCACTCAGCACTGGGCCTTCCTACCTGACAGGGAAGCTATGGTCCGGATTGATCCTCTCCAACAAACTGTACAGCTGTGGTGGAAACGTCAGTTAGAATCATCTTGCATAAGCATGAGAAAATTCAGCCTCAAACATCCACTAAATTGACTAGGGCTACTTGCATCTTCCCAACCCAAACTTCACCCCAAATCCCATGCCTGAGTGAGGGGAGGGGTCAGGACCTACAAGGACAGATGAGGGCACTGTAGGAGACTGCACAGAGCTGTCTACTTCCTCACCCCCCTACCCGACAGGAATCACGGCCTCCAGTGTGAAGGGCTGGGGTCCTCACACCCTCAACCTACCCTGTGTCAGATGAAGGGGACGGGGCAGGGGGGTGGGGGGGGAGGAGTCAGGGCAGCTGCTTAGTCTCAGCCTCTGTATGGTCAGAGGGGCCCTGCGTGGAGGAGCGAGGTGGTAATATCAGCCCACATGGGTCTTGTGGGTTGGGGGTAGGCTTTATGTGGAGATGCAGGGATCCTGGGAGGCTCTGATAGGCAGCCATGTGACTGACTTCTTAGGTCCTCTCTGGCTGCTGAGAGGACAAGGGTCAAAGTGGGCTGAAGCTGCTCCCAGTGTCCCCATAGCACCTCCAAGAGGCAGACACTGAGAGGGCAAAGATCCTCCATGGGTCACCAAGTGTGACCCATGGAGGCCACTCCTGACCCTATGATGACCCCGCCCATTGCTTCCTAACTGCTGGAGTGAGAAGTCTGGGCTTTCTCTGCTCCCTGCAGCCCAAAGCATCCAAACTAACCCAGAAGCTGGGAGGTCAGCTAAACTTTTTATAGACAAGAGATAAAAATGAAAACCATGAGGGGCGCCTGGGTGGCGCAGTCGGTCAAGCGTCCGACTTCAGCCAGGTCACGATCTCGCGGTCCGTGAATTCGAGCCCCACATCGGGCTCTGAGCTGATGGCTCAGAGCCTGGAGCCTGTTTCCGATTCTGTGTCTCCCTCTTTCTCTGCCCCTCCCCCGTTCATGCTCTGTCTCTCTCTGTCCCAAAAATAAATAAATAAACGAAAAAAAAAAAAAAAAAAATGAAAACCATGAAGGTGGAAAAGTAACTAAATCTGAGATACTCTGGAGGCAGGATGCCAGAGCTAGGAGGGGAGGCAGTGACCCTAGGGCTGAGGGGGGAATCCCAGGGCTAAGGGTTGCAGGGGGAACCTGGTGAGGGCACCTCTCCTGTGAGGACAAGCCCTGGGATCCCCTACCCCTTAGGAGGCTGAGTCATTAGGATAACCTAGGAGCACAGTGCAGAGGACTGCCTGCCTGAGCTACTGCTCCTCGGAAGTAAGCCATGAGGCCTCACTGACATTCTAGAACAGACAGCTCAGGGTAGAATAAACTGGATTTCTTCTGTGGGGCTCAATGAAATTTGGCACATTAAAAAAAATTTTTTTTAACATTTATTCATTTTTGAGAGACGGAGTATGTGTAGGGGAGGGGCAGAGAGGGAGACACAGAATCCAAAGCAGGCTCCAGGCTCTGAGCTAGCAGCACAGAGCCTGACGCGGGGCTCAAACCCACCAACTGTGAGATCATGACCTGAGCCGAAGTCAGACGCTCAACCAACTGAGCCACTCGGGGACCTCAAATTTGGCTCATTTTTAACACGGAGAAGTGTTATTTACCTAGGAAACGTTCCTGTCCTAGACCTGGCCTGCCCCAGCCACACTTGCAACTCTGTGGGGGACACAAGTGTGATGCTTGCTGAAGAGTGGAAACGCTGGGGTTGCTGAGATCTGCTGGTGCCCAGGACAACCCCAACCCCACCACCCCCGGATAAGAGCTGAAAAGATACCAAACATGAAGCATGTCACCTACTACCTCTTGGTGTCTATTTCCTTCCCGTATATACACACTCGCCAGATTGGTCACGATGAAGGCCCACAGCTCCTGGTGGTTGGTGAGCTAGGACAGGACACATAGGCATTAGAGGGCCAGGCTGGGCAAAGCCACATCACACGAGGGCCACTCAGTGGCACGGGAGCCACCCAAGTGCTCCACAGCAACTAATCTAGAATGACTTTATTCCTTTCATTTCAGGCATACCCCCCCTTGCCTGCCTCCTAAATCCCAGGAGCATATAGCTGTTAGTTCTTTTCACTATCAAACTGTCATCCACATTATAAGAAATTCAGGAAACAAAGGAAAACCAGCCACCCCTGACCCTGCCCTGAGAACACACTGCACTTTAGTCCATTTTCTGCTTGTTTCTCAGGTCTGAGACCTGGACAACCCCTCCTTCCACACTACAGCCAGTGACCCCTGGGACTCCAGTGTGGGCTGACACAGCAGAAGCACTTGCTGGTCCTGGGGAGGACATGCCAGGAAGGTAGCTGAGACTGTCAGAGACCAGAGATGCTGCCGATGGCTGGTAGTAGATGACCGATGATCCCAGCTCTTCTTGGGAAATAAAAATGGTCGAAAGAGGGATCAATCTGAGCGACCCGAGTGTTACCCAGATCCTGGTTCCCAGCGGGGCTGAGAAAGCACAGCTGTGCAAGAGGCTGAGGATGCCTAGGAAATGCAGATCCCACCCACAGGACCCCAGCATGTGCCAAGGAGGCCCAGAAGGTCTTCTGATATGAGCAAAGACGCTCTGGTTTGTTTGTTGTAGGACCACAGGAAGAGCACGTGTCTGGGGCCAGGGGGTTTGAGCGTGTATCCTGGCTGCACCACTTCCCACGTGGCCTGTAGGAGAGCCACACGGACTCCCTGAGGCACAAACTATCAAAGCAGCAGCAGCCACTTATGGGAAGTAAGATGGGGAGGGAGAGGTGGAGAGAACTTCATGGGGCCGTGGGATAACTGCAGGCAACACAGGGCGCTGTGTGGTGGTGTCTTGGTACCGCAGCACAAGCTGACCAGGGCCCAGAGGAGTGGGCATAGATGGAAAGGCCCAGAAGGCCTTGGGAGCGGACACCACATCTACTCTCACACTCTGGCATGCAGCCAGAGGCTCCTAAACATTGCTAAGACAAGCAGTGGGGGTGGCGGCATCCACAGCCACACAGAGCATCTCAGAGGAGCAGCAATGCCGCCGAGCCCAACCCCAGGAGCAAAGAGACTGACACAAGGGACAGAGCAGAGCTCCCCATCTGACAGGGCGCACGCAGCACCCCCAGCAATTTTACCCGAGTCACACAGCCACCCCCACGTCCCAACATCTCTGCTTGGGGCTTCCTCGGTCCCCTGGGAGGAAGGTGTTGCTAGCCTCCTTTTCCTGTGAGGACATAGAGGCCAAGGTGGGGATGTGCTTATCTGGTCCTGGAATAAGGCAGGCAGACTGGGGCCTGGCACTGTGCTATCAACTCCCGGACCTGGGAGTTGGCGGGGGGCTGCCTCTGAAGGAGGACGTGGCACCAGCTTTTTCCCAGGGCGCAGTGGGACCTGTCAGAGGCGAGAACATCGCCCCAGCGGAGCTCCCTTGTGACCTGCAGCACGAGGTATCCTCTGCCCCCAGTGCAACCAGGCTGCTGGAGGGTGAGGGCAGACCCAGCTTTGTGTCCCAGGACTGCTGTTGGGGTGGCTCCAGGGATCCCCTGAACCCTGCCAAGTGACACTGCATTTTCAGCTGTGACAGGAGCCAACACCAACCTGGCAGGATATCAGGAAGGCTGGGAATCAGGAGTGAAAGAGGCTGCACAGGCCACGGTACCAGTGGGCTCTGGGCTCTCCCTGGTGGCCGCCCTCCAGGTTAGTTGGGGAAGCCCCACCCAAGGCTAGCCAGAAGCCTCCTTGCCCACAGTTATCTCCTGTCATACTGTGCTGCCAGTGCCGGCCCTGATACATCTGAGTAGCACAGATCCTGCCACGGAAAGCCCCGGCCCGTCACTGTCATGACCCACATCAAGCTGCATGCTGTAGAGTGGCCCACTGGGCACGGTTTCATGCAGAGGCTGTCCTCATCACCGACCACACCCGACTCCTCACTGAGAAGCACCGCCCGCCCCATGGAGTGAGGGCCGGCACCTTACCCGCAGGGCTGTGGTGAACTGGGCTTCTGCATTGTCCATGCAGTTGACAGAGACACAGTACAGGCCCTGGAAGAAGAAGGCATTGAGGCCCTGAAGCCAGTTTCCCCAGGGCTGCACAACTAAACCCACAGGAGCCTGGTAAGTGACGACTGAGCCAGCTACATCTGAGCTTTATTCCAGCAAAGAGGCAGAAAGATGGCACGCTCAATTATTCCCTCCTCCCAGGACCTAGGTCAACTCAGACTCAAGATGCTGGTCAGAAAGAAGCCCACCGGAAATATTCTGGATGCTGTGTGGGGTGGCAGTCACGGGATCACCAACTGGAATGGGGCTGGGGGCAGGCAGCCTGGTGCACTCACCAGCAGCGTGTGCAGCTGTGCGGCGTGGTTAGAGAAGAGCCGGGGGGACTGCTGACACAGCTGGCAGACCTGGGAGATCTGTCGGAAAGAGCATGCTCAACGTCACATGGCCTGTAACACAGGACCTGGTGTCCCAGCAGCATTTGGGAGGCCCTCGAAGCCGACAGGTGTGCCCACATCCTACCTTCTCTAATCTGGGCACAAAGTCCCAGCAAAGGTGTCTGTTGTGAGGGCCAAGTGCAGGCCCAACCTCCTCGAGAATGGTGACCCTTGTCCATCACCACCACCTCTTCCTCTTTCTGCCATGTGTCTCAGCCATACAGCACCCTTACCTACTCAGGGCACCTGCTTCCTCTCAGGAAGATGAGCATCAGAGATTATGGATCAGGGCAGGAGGAGTGTTAGGATCACCGTCAGGGGACCCCAAATTCTCAGACCCCGTGTTCCCTGGGCATGCCTACTTTTAGAGAAAGGACTAGTGATTTCTCTCTTTTTAAAAATTTTTCTTGTTTATTTCTGAGAGAAAGTGGGAGAGAGTAGGGGAGGGGCAGAGAGAGAGGGAGACACAGAATCTGGAGCAAGTTCCAGGCTCTGTGCTGTCAGCACAGAGCCCAACACAGGGCTCGAACTCACAAACTGCAAGATTGTGACCTGAGCCGAAGTCGGACCCTTAACTAACTGAGCCACAGCCCAGGTGCCCCTCTCTCTAAGTAGGCTTCATGCCCAGCACGGAGCCCAGTGTGCGGCTTGAACTCACATCCCTGAGCTGAGATCAAGAGTCTGACGGCTCAACCAGCTGAGCTACCCAGGTACCCAGAACCTTTGACTTCTGTATCATATTCTCTGATTAGTTGTGTCCATCAGGGTCATGAACTAACAAATTATAGTGAAACAAGCCTGGATATTCTGTTGACACACATTGGGCAAATTTACATTCTCCCATGTGACGACTTCTGAGACGTGGCAAACTCCCAGTAGTTTTCCCACCCGTGTGCGTGGCCTCTGGTGGCATTACCTCCTGCAGTGCAGTAGCCTTGTGTCCCGTGACAAGCCTGCACATGATGATGTGCTCGAGCAGGATCACTTGGAAGGAGGACAGGATAGGGCTGCAGTCAAGCACTGGGGGTGAGAAGTGAGGGTGAGCACTCAAGGTACAGCTAGAGAAGAGACCCCAGGAGACTGACATAGAGCCTCCTGGGGACTTCGCACCCTCCACCTCGCACCACACTGGCCCTGTGGCAACCCAGGTCTGAGCCCATCTGCTCTGCTGGGCACCAGCTCAGCACCAGCTCTGTCACCTCACTTGGTACCCACTGCACCCTAAGAGCAAGGGGGCTCATCTCCTTCTCCAGGTGGGGAGACAGGCTCAGAGCCAGGTTTTAGTGATCAGAGTGTTCTAAGAATAAGAAATCCCAAGAGACTGGTCTTCCATCCTCACTCCACTCTGACCTAGGGGAGTGCTCAAGAGCACTCTGGCCACAATGGTTCTAGAAATGTTGCAGCCCAGGAGATTGAAAGTGTGCAAAAAGGCCTCAGGCAGCAGTGAGGGAACCCAGCTATTGGCTTCCTTGAGAGGCTGCCCTCATACTGGAACCAGACAGCACCCACAGCCCTTTCCCAACTCATCTGGAGGGAAAGAACTGCCATTTTTGTGGGTTTTGATTCCACAGTCTTGAAGGCTCCTCCCCCAGTGGCACTTATGAGGGCACAGGAAGCAAATGAACAGATTAATAGGGGTGCTGAGCCAGCCATGGACACATGCAGCTCTCAGATTCTACTAGTCACAGGACCCTGGGTCCCACGAGATGGATCAGTTGAGCATCCAGGCAGAACCCAAGACCTCTAGAGGGCCTGCTATTGGTCAGTGAGATTGAAGCTCCCATCCCAGTCTCACCAAGTGTGATCCTCAGTCACAACACTGAGCACAGATAACAAAAGCAGCCGCCGACTCCTAACAGGCTCTGATGGGGACCCACTAACCCTCACACTCATCTTAAGCAGTGGGGGGATAGGACAGAGATAGTACAAGACCCCTCCTGGCCACAGAATAAGGATCAAGCCCAGGCTTGGCCTGCTCTGCCCCTATCCCAGACTGCCCCCATCTTCCTACTGGGTTAACAAGACCCATGGGGCAGGGACTCATGGTGACTGCTCAGCACTGCTGTCATTCTGGAGTCTTCAGGCCAGCATAAGAGGTGGCACTCGTGCCACCCACCAGGGGGCGCTGTGGCTATGCAACCTGCCAATGGAACACAGCCCCACTGAGACTTACTCTTGAGCTTCTCCAGTTGCATGAGAGCTTTGTCTGTGTATTTCTGTGCCTTCTCCAGGTAGCCGGCCTGCATGGAGTGCATCACGGTCACCTGGCAACAAGACCAGACAGCAGCGGTCACTGTGACCCTCTCCTCATCCCCCCCAGCCACCCTGGCCCCAGGCCTCTAGAGACTCACCAGGTAGACGAGCACACACATGTGCTCCTTGGGCAGCCAGTGGAAGAGGTCAGCAGGGTTGCTAGGCAGGATCTCATCATCGTGCAGCGTGGAGATGGTCTGGATGCACTGCTGCAGCTGCTTCAGGCATGGCTTCACACTCTTCACCTGGAGCAGGCGAGTGGCACCACACGCCTGAGTGCCCACTCCCACCGGGTGCCAGGCCCCTCAGGACACAAGGCTCCCACAGTGGCAGCTAACCAGGTCTTGCCTGTCCAGCAACTTTTTAGCCCCCTCCTTCTAGGAGCCCCTGCTATGCTCACTACTTGCAGGAAGCCCACCCCCAGACTGGTCAGCCAGCTCTCAGGGAGCATGGTAGGACCAGGTAGGTCATCTATGGGACTAAGGCTTGGCCACCACCCGGTGCTGGGCCCAATACCAAGTCCTGCGAGAAGTCTGTCCAAAGACCCTGTTCAAATCACGCTTCTTCTTTCCTGTAGTAACCCCAGGAGAGAAGGACAGGGCTGGGGCAGCTGGTTATCCCAGGGGGTGGGAAGTGGCTACCTGGGAGTCCTGCAGATGCCATGGTTTGTACAGACTGGCCTCTCTGCACAGCGAAGCCCTGTCCCAAGGCCCCCACAGGCCATTTACACAGCCATCAATACCCCATGAGTGTCTGTTCTGTGTTTCTATGTGTTGAGTGTGGTGCTTGGCTCAACAGGCACAGCTGGGTGCAAGAGGGAGAACGAAGGAAGCCCTTCACCAATGAGACACCTACTCGGCACTTTCTGGGGCCTTCACAGCCACTAGGCTCCACCTGCGGCCTCCCAGGACACCAGAGAGGTCCTGCCTGTGGTTGGTCACTAGGACAGGGTGGGGAAGATGGAGTAGCACCCCCAAAAGGCTGAGACGTTCACCCACGCACAAATGCAGCTGCTCCTCGACCACACGAGAATTAGTCTACTCTTGGATACAGCTGATCCTGTCAGTCCCTACTTGAACGGCATAAAGCCGTCATCAGCTGGGGCAGGGGGTGGGGTGTGGACAGACACTGCTTGAGCACCCGCTGTGTGCCAGGCACCATGCCAGAATCCTCAGTTTATTCTCATGGATTCCCAAACTGCCCTTAGATGCCTTCGACTGTCCACGCGCTGAGTGGACGTGTGCGCCACAAATACTCTTGCCATTATGCTGGGAACAGGAGACTCCCATTCTCGGAGTGCCCTCTGCTCACAGGGACAAAGCACTTGTGCCAGACCATGACAAGGTGTGGAGCAGAAGCTGAGCTCTCAACGACAGCCATGTTGTGTGGCTAGTGACAGGATGCAACCACAGAGGTGACATCTTGGCAGGAAGCCTACTCACAGCCTGCTCAATCCCCATCAGCCCTCACACGGGAGGCACTACGTACCTGCCCAGCATCCAAATAGTGGGTCACCTGGAGCACTAGGAAGAAGACACGCAGAGACTCCTTCTGGATGGGGTTCCCCTGCCAGTTCTCAACTATCTGTCCACAGAGGGTCAGCAGCGGGTGGACTTCCTGCAACTTGCGCTCCATCAGCAGCAGCTGGGGAGGGAGACGCAGGTGGTGGGAGCACCCCTTGGTGCACAGGGCTGCCCCCCTCCAGGGGACCACCAGCACCACAAAGAGGGCACAAAACAAACCCAGGGTGCCCCTTCCTTAGCACAAATCCCACAACCTGGAATGAGTTTCACTTCTGAACCCAGCAGGGGCACCAGGGCCTCGGCCTTGCTGCAGCCCACTGTACATGAGGGTCTGGGCCCCCCAGGGGGGCTGCACCATGGCAAGTGAGCAGGGCCTGGCTTCATGTCCTCCAACCAGCCCCACTCCACCCAGCCTTGACTTACCATCCCTTTGCTGAGCAGGAACAATGCCCTGGAAAAGAGAGGGTGAGTCAGTCTGTGGGGCCCTGGCATCTCCTGGGACGACTGTGCCACCCCAATGTTCATGGGGACCTAATGTGCCACTTCTGGGGATAATTAAGTGGATGACAGCAGTCCCTGGTGGTCTCCAGCCCCAGTGAGATGTGTTTTATTTACAACTGTTCTATTTTACCCTATTTGATCTTTCTTTACTATTTTTGCCTGGTTTAGATGTTCATGAGGCTCAAAAGCCCAGAAGGCATAAACAGGTGCTCAGAAAGTGTGGAGGAGCAGAGTATGGAATGGCAAGTCTGCCATAATTTCACCCTGGCTGACAGTGTAGACAGGGCTTCTGTGTCAGTGGACGGCACTGGGCAGGGGGCAAGCACACAGGCTCAGGTGCCTGAACTCAAATCCACGCCTCTACTTCCTCTTCTGAACCCTTCAGATTCTCCTGAGGGTTAAAGAGATAAACTCAGGAAGCCCCAGGCACATCAGCAGCCTCACCACCCTGTCTCAACCCTCAGGGGGCAATGAGGCCAGGAGATTTCTATAGCCAACACCGAAACCTTTTTGTAACTTTCTAAATGTGTGTGTACTGCTATCATAAGCATAAAAATTATAAAATGAGCATGTTAAGAAATTTATTATTTTTGGGGCGCCTGTGTGGCTCAGTTGGTTAGGTGTCTGACCCTTGGTTTCGACTCAGGTCATGATCTCATGGCTTCGTGTGTTCGAGTCCCATGTTGGGCTCTGTGCTGGCAGCGTGGAACCTGCTTGGGATTTTCTCTCTCCCTCTTTCGCTGCCCCTCCCCACTCATGCTGTCTCTCTCTCTCTCTCTCAAGATAAATAAAAGAATTTTAAAAAATATTTATTATTTTTAAAGGTTTTATTTTTAAGTAATCTCTCTATCCAATGTGGGGCTCAAACTCACAACCCCAAGATCAAGAGTTGCATGATCTTCTCACTGAGCTAATCAGGTACTCCAAGCTGTTAAAAAGTTGAGAACAGCCAAAATAACAGGGGAAGGAGCCGGGCCAGCCTGGCCTCAAACTCAGCTCCAAGGTGCCTCAGCATGCTAGTGTGGGGCAGGGGCTGCTGCTTTCAGGAATCCCTGTGGTCGTACAGGCCCCCAGACCCCCAGTTTGTTCAATATCAAAGTCTCCTTTCTGACAGTCTTGGCAGAATCCCCGTGTGTTCCAACTGACACCCCATCAAGTAGGTGCCATTCTTCCCATTTTCTGGGTGAGGAGATGGAGGTGGGGAGGTCACAATCACATAGCACAACAGATGCCGATGCTCCAGGCCACCACACCATTCCTTGTTGTTACTTCACGGCAGGCAGACTGTAGGGTCTACACCCAGGTCGCCCACCCAGGCCGCCTGTCCACAGTGGCACAAAAGCCTGTAAGGAGACACTCTAGAGAGAACATGTAGAGTGTTCAGCTGTCCCCATGCCCTGTAGGGCCTGTCACCATGAACCTAGTGATAGCTACAGCACAAGGGGGGCAGGGAAGGCCAGGAGTGTGGGGCCAGAGTATGTGACAGCCACCATCTCAAGGCAGGGTAGCCAAGAGGCCAAGACAGCCTAGGGGGAACTGAGTGGCTCCTCTCGGGCACTTTCAAGTCTAGAGCTCAAAGAACAGAGTCGGGAACAGTTGTTTCCCAACAATTCCATGGGGTAAGATCAGCCTTGTGAAACTTAACTTTCCAGAACCCCAATGCATACAACAGAATAAGAGCACTGTTGTCCGTGCCCGTCTACTGCAGAGGGCTCTTCTCTTCAACAGGAAAAGAGGCAGACAGACTGGACACCTTCATGGAGGGTACACAATGAAGCACCAGTGCCCTCTGACCCCTGATCCCAAGGCACCAGTCTCCAGACCTTGGTCTAAGCAGTTCTGTGGGTAACATGAACCTACGTCCCCTCTTTTACACGAACGTCCACTCATTCTGTCTCCTGTTGTACATCTAAAAGCTGGGACACTGGGGCTGCCCACAGGCACTGCCAAGCACACCACCTTCTGGGAGCACTGCTCTTGCATCTGTGCCAGAAAGGGGCCAGCCCAGCACATCATACGAACGCTTTTTATTTTAAGAGACACTACGTTCTTGCAAGCACTGAGAATGCGGGCTGCTCTCCCCTTGTCAGTAGCTTCTCCCCTCCAACTTCATAAATCGATGGGGCAAGAGATGTCTGGTGCTGCTTTAATTGCCACATTTTTTTACTATGCACCAAAGTGATCCCTCTTTCGAGCCAGAATGCCAATTCTCGTTGTTGTCCAGGACAAGATAGCCAGCTGTTTCCAAGGGGGAGAGGAGTGCGGATAGAGGGTGCCTACCGTGTATACTCAGATCCCACAACTCGGGCATACTCAGCCCCCACGCCCAGGAGGTCGCAGGCTGACACCAGGTCCTTCTCAAGCGTGTGCAGTTGCTAAAAAGGAGAGAGAGCAATGACGCTTACTTTATAGCACCTACTACCTGACCTCAGTGCTCTGTTGGTGACTTAAAACTGAACCTCCCCACACCCCAACAAAATTGTCTTAATGTCAGTTATGAGCTAAATCAACCAAATTATCACATTAATTGCTTTGGGTACAGAACTCCACTTCACCTACAGTGTACCTCATTTAAGCTTCACGGCTCACAGAGCCAGCAGTTAATACTTATGGGCATAGAGCCCTGAGACTTTGTGAGTGTGTCTGTGTGCTTTGCAGACTGCCTTTGGGGGCAGTCACTAGGGAGGTGGCCAGAGGAGCCCCAAGCAAGGAGGGACTCCCTCAGGCATTAAGTGCCTATAGATGTTTCAAACAGAGAGGCTTTAACAGGTTCAAAGGAAGGTACACTTGCAGGACCTTGGTCAAGAGCTTGGGTTCCTACATGCATGTGGTGCCCAATGACTCAGGTGACTCACAGTCTGGCTGTACAGGCAGGTGACAGGGCTGTGTCATGAAGGGTAGGTGAGAGCAGCCTGGTGGGCAGGGAGGTTCTGAGACAGGAGAGACTGGAATCCAGCCAATGAGGGGGAGGTATGGGCAGAGCCCACAAGAGGTGTCCCTCACAGTAGAGCCTACTGTCCTTCATCTTGATCCTCAGCCGGCAAGCCCCTCCACTGCAGCCAGGAAGGCCCAGCCTAGAAAGCCCCCCAACCAATTGAGTGTCTCAGAATACAGGGACGACCTATATCTGGGGAGATGAAGGGAGGACCTACACGGAGCCCAGGCTTGACTCAGGCATTCATTGCCCAATAGGTAAGTGGCAATCTCAGCTCAGTCCTTCCAAAACACAGTGGGCTACTGGCAAGAAATGCTCCCCAAACAAATTTATTTTCATTTAAAAATTTTTAAAGTTTACTTATTTATTTTAATGTTTTTATTTATTTTTGAGACAGAGAGAGACAGAGCATGAACAGGGGAGGAACAGAGAGAGAGGGAGACACAGAATCTGAAGCAGGCTCCAGGCTCTGAGCTGTCAGCACAGAGCCCAATGCGGGGCTCGAACTCAAGGGAGTGTGAGATCATGACCTGAGCCGAAGTCGGATGCTTAACCGACCGAGCCACCCAGGCGCCCCAAGTTTATTTATTTGTGAGAAAGACAGACAGTGTGAGTGGAGTAAGGACAGAGAGAGAGGGAGAGACAGAATCCCAAGCAGGCTCCACGCCACCAGCACAGAGCCTAATGGGGGGCTCGAACTCATGAATACGTGAGATTATGACCTGAGCCAAAACCAAGAGTCGGATGCTTAACTGACTGAGCCATCCAAGCGCCCCTCCCCATATTTAAATGAACACAGGCCAAATGAAGCACCAGGAGAGAGGGGAACATGAAGACAAGGCCCTGTGTCAGCCCCCAGGGGGATGGACACTCCCACCATCACCTTAGGTGCCGGCTGTTTGGGGGTGGGGGTACTGCCAAGGACGGAGGCTGGTTAGCAGGTAAAAGAAATGTCCCTGTGTCCCCACCCATGCAGTGCAGCAGCTTGAGGAGGGTCTGTGTGTCCTGGAGTTTGTTATTTGTACTTGGGGCACACCTGCCCCAAGGTCACAGCCCCTGCTGGGCCCCCATGCTTCTTGGCTGGGTCCATGGTACTCACAGCAAGCTGGAAGAGCAGGCGGCAGTGCCAGTATGGAGTCTGCTGTGAGATCTGGATCGCTTTCCGCAACAGTGGCTTTGCTGTGTCTACAGAATTCTGAAAGGAAACAGTCAAGTTTGGGAAGGAAAAAACAAGCCGGCAAGCAAGCTGGATTCCTTATGCAGCAGCTGTGGCGCCAGAAGGCCACTCCTGTTCACGCTCACCAAAGGATCTGTGGGTTGCCAATTTACTTTATTAAAAGAAGAAAAGATTTTATTGGACTCACTGGCTGGGAAGTTTTTGCATTGCTCTTAAAATAACTCCTCATTCAACTAACTTTAGTCCAAAATCCCGAACAGTCAAATTAGATGACAAATTACCATCTTTCCTGTTCTACAACCAGAGAGAGGGGCCAGGGATGTGAAGTATGTAGTCCCTGCTGCCCAGGGAGCCTCCCACGTGACTGCTCAAAGTGAGGAAAGGTGATTTTCAGCTATGCCTGAGATCACAACCAGGTTAAGAAGGCATATGGACTTGTTAGGAACTAATCACCTTAAACCTAGGAACAAGGCTGTTTCCCAACAGTCTTTGGTAAAAAGATTCTGCTGGCTTTCATTAGCAGGTGACGACTCATGGATGCTCTGTGCCAGGGCACCGGAGGTAGAAAAGTAATGGGAAGTATTAAAAGCCAGCAGAGAGGCCACTCCTGAGAGCCAGTTTGTCACTGTGCCTTTACTACAGGGAAAGTGACTTTGCTTTCAGAAACCTTGTTCTTACCTCTTGACAGTACAGCTCGGACAAAAGACTTGCTGCTTCAAACTTAACATCTTCAAACTGCTGGATCTAATAACATCCAGTTAAGGAAGGAGAGACACTGCAAAGTGGTCAGTTTACAAGGGCCACAACTTGGGGTTCTTATGTTACAGCGGCTGGTGGGAGAGAAACATCCTTGCCTGTTCTAAAACCTCAAGTTCACGTTCTCCTCCAGCAGTCCCTAGTTTTGGTGCCACCTGGGTACAGAGCTAGCTGATAGGACATACAGAGGAGCATGGCACCCAGGCATGCCATGCTGGTCCATAAGGGTGGCCACATCGAAGAAGGGATTCTTTAGGTGGGGCAAAGCCTAAAACTCTGGGGTGCTTTATGGGGGGGGGGGGCGCGTTCAAGTTTGCAATACAATCTTTATTATTATTATTTTTTTCAAACGGAGCTTTCCTTAAAGGGAACAGTACCAACAGGAAAAGGATACTTGCTGCGATATCAACCACTGAAAAGAAAAAGAAAAAAGAATTAATTCTCAAACACTTGATGCCTGCTTACTGGCTCCACTTCAGGGTTTACACAGGTCGTCCTGTCACCAAAATCTCCAGGTGCTCAGTTAAGGGGGAAGGTGACCTGCTCGGCCTGAAAGGATGGGAAAATGAGCACCTGCTCCTCCTTCGGACAGCAGTTTTCTGTCCTGCCAGCCTCCAGAGTCATATTTGGAGCCCCCTCCCACCAAAGCACAGATGCTTCAGGAGTAGAGACAGCCCCGCTGTACCACTCACTGCAGTACACTGACAGCTGGCAGACAGTGACACAAGAAATCAGTTACAACTGGAGAGTGGGTCTGCAGGTGTCAGTCCTTCCTGGAGCAGTGACACTTACAAGATGCTTATGGGGGCGCCTGGGTGGCTCAGTAGGTTAAGCGGTCAACTTCCGCTCAGGTCACGATCTCGCGGTCCGTGGGTTTGAGCCCCGCGTCAGGCTCTGTGCTGACAGCTCAGAGCCTGGAGCCTGCTTCGGATTCTGTGTCTCCCTCTCTCTCTGGCCCTCCCCCGTTGATGCTCTGTCTCTCTCTCAAAAATAAATAAATGTTAAAAAAAAAAAAAGATGCCATGGACATCTGGGTGCCTTGGTCAGTTGAGTGTCTGACTCTTGATGTTGGCTCAGGTCATTATGTAGTGGTCATGAGATTGATCCCTCTCCTTCACTCTCTGCCCCTCCTCTGCTTGTGCACACACACGTGCTCTCTCAAAACAAATGAATGGACATTAAAAAAAATCTTCCACTTTATTTTTTTTTTTAATTTTTTAATGTTTATTTATTTTTGAGAGAGGGAGGGACAGAGCACGAGTGGAGGAGGGGTAGAGAGAAAGAGGGAGGCACAGAATCTGAAGCAGGCTCCAGGCTCTGAGCTGTCAGCACAGAGCCCGATGTGAGGCTCGAACCCATGAACCATGAGATCATGACCTGAGCCGAAGTCGGACGCTTAACCGACTGAGCCACCACCGTGCACCAAAAATCTTCCACTTTAAAAGATGCTTGGAAATGAGCAAAGCTAGCCTCAGAGTGGACACAGGAGAGCTCCAAGAAGGAGTGGTGTGGGCAAAATCCAGCCAGAGGATTGTGGGGACAGTTCTAAGACCTGACCTCACTGTTCTTCTCTGCTGGCACACACACCAGCACAGGGTTCAGATGACATGCTCCCACTTGGAGACTGCTGTGCCCTGCAGTTCCACGTTCCAACAGGAGGCACTGGTGAGGGTGTGCATGGGCCAGTCCACCACATGAACTACACCAACCACACTCCGTCAGACCACCTAGGACCCAAGCATGCAACTGACACTGTCCTTGCCGACCCACTCATCCTACATTCAGAGTCTTGGCAACTGCTGGCGGGAGGATCCAGCGCCGAACAGAAGACCTTGACTCACTATGCTCTGTGGGAGAACAGTGTGTGCGTGGATGACAGCCTGGGTTGGGCCTTGAGGGTGGTGGTGTAGAAAGTGAGGGGGAGATGTCCCCAGGCAAAGCGGGAGTGGGAGATGCCCCAGGCAGAGGAGAACCCATGAAAAAGACGGAAGGCAGGAAGGTGAGGCTGGAAGGCCCAATGGATCTCTGTACCATTAACGTGGCAGCCCTGCCTATGGATCAAAATGCCCCAATACCATTCCTGGAGCCTATCTCAGTCAGAGTCATAAAACAGAAGCACCTAATCAGATCTGGGTTTAAGAGCACCTAGAGACAGCAAAGAGAATGCGAAGGGAGGAAGAGGGGCCCAAGGGGCTGCTGGTCTTAGGAACAGAGATGCCTCTGGGCCTAGGGTGAATGGTGGCTAGGAAATCGCAGAGCAGGGAAAGACTTGGAACTGCCTCTGACACCAGCTGCCTGCAAAATATAGGTGGGCCAGAAGGAGGCACTGTGGGAGCAGGTGAAAGGAATGGAGACCAAAAAAAGCCCCAGCACTACTGACAGGGGTCCTTCCTGACACACATGCACGTACACACATGTAGAGCCCAGGCAAAAGGTTTTCTGCAGCCAACTTGCGTGTCCCCTCCCAAGGCCCCCCTGCAGCAGGGACAGAAGGGGCTCAGGGTTCCCATGGAGGCCAGGCCCGTTTCAGTCAAACAGGTGACGTCAATGGAGCCAATAAATACAGAAGTCGGGGTGTGCTTTCTACAGAACCACTTCCTCCCCACAGGGAAGGTCAGTGTAGCAAGAGAGGCTCCTGAAGGCCACCAGTTGGAAGGAGAGGGCGAACCAGTGGAGGAACCTGTGTGACTGGAGACATGGTTGGGCTGGGAGAGCTACAAGACTGGCCCTTGTCAGGGCAACTCAGTCACTTTCCCCGGAATGTTAGTCAAACAACTGTCAAGGAACAAATGGCTTCACTTTTGTGTCTTTGTAACACTTGCAACATAGATTCACAAACCAGAAATATGTAGACTTCAGAAAACATACCTCACAATTGAAGTACAGAGGATACCTTATCTAAGGCTCCTATTTTATACAAAGTTGCTACCCCATCTATATTTTATGGCGTAATGCTAAAAAATAGCTTTATCTCTCCTGCCTCATGACGGGAAAGAAGCCAAAGCCAGAGCCTCTCACTGCTGGGCAGCCTGCAGGTGCCGGACAGGGATATAAACTAACATATTAGAAATTCCTGAGGTCACCTTGGGGCCCTCAGGGTAAGTGAGGGGCACCACAGAATCAGTACAAGCTATGAGGGGTGGAAGAGCTTGAATGAGCATCTCTCTCTCATGCCTGAAGATTCCATCCAGGGCTGAGAGAGTGTCAAGGCTTCTTGTACCTCAAAATACAGATAAATTTTTTTAATCAGGTTTTTAAACCACAAAAATGTACAAAAAAAGTTATCGACTGCAACTCCTTTGGGATGGAAGCTCAGCACTTAGAAGCCAGCCTGCCTCTTTCTGCTGTGTGACCCTGACTAGGAGAAACCCCTTCAGCAATGTCACTGACAAGTTGGAAGTGGTCCCTACCTCATGGGTTTGTCGAGGATCCAATGAGACAGTGTCCCCAAGAAGACCACATGCAGAGCCTGGCATGTAGAAGGTGGCAACAATACCTCAGTGATTCCCAAGCAGGAAGAGGAAGAATCAGGGGTTGGAGGGGAGGCAGGGGGACGAGTTGGTGGAACCGCGAAGGGATGGTTCCTAGACAGATTTTACATCCTGAATTCAGAGGAGACAGAGAGCGAGAGTGAAGAAAATAGAAATGAAAACAGGAGGAAGCACAGACCACACTCTTCCATGAAAATGCTTAACGCCAAGCTCTGCAAATACACTTTCTGCACAAGGTTTTGCTCCCAGCGATGGGGCGTGGAATTTGGCAGGACATGATGCGGAAGGATGAAAGATCTGCTCCAGCCATGCCTGCTGATGAAAGGCCCAGAACTAAGTCCTTTCGGGCCTTAGAAAGGGAAGCATTTAATCACTTGCTGAGAAGGTAAACCAGAGATTCTCAGGTTAAACCTGGAAGTGGGGGAGCCTGGGTGGTTGAGTCGGTTAAGTGTCTGACTCTTGGTTTTGGCTCAGGTCGTGATCTCACGGTTTGTTGGGTGGAGCCCTGTGTTGGGCTCTGTGCTGACAGCATGGAGCCTGCTTGGTATTCTCTGTCTCTCTGCCTGCCCTTTCCCCACTCGTGCTTGCTCTCTCTCTCTCTCTCTCTCACAAAATAAATTAAAGATAACAATTGATAACAACAACAAAACAAACCTGGAAGTGGAATTAACAGGCATCTGGATGACACAGTTTGGAGCTACTTTCTAAGTCAGGTAAGTGAAACCACCACTGAAAAGCAGCTCCACTCCAAACTCAAAGAGTAAGCAAATATGGCATGGATGTAGGATACCACAGTCAAAACAAATCACTGTATAATGAACGACTACCTAGATTATAGGAAATAATGCACAATTCATTCCAGAGAAGCAGCATTTATTCCTCCGTGGCATTCGAATCAGCAAAGTCTAAGGATGCTGCTGCATTTCTTGACCAAAGAATAAAGAGGAAATGTGATCAAAAGCTTAGTTAAGGGGGTATAGATCTACATCTAAGTACAGACACAAAGATTCTCCTGACTCCGCAGAGGATGTGCAAATGACTGAAATGGGACTGTTTGCTGGAACAACGGTGTAAAAATTAGCCCAGCGAAGACTGAAAATATACCCAAGAATAGGTGTTCAGCAAGAGGGAATCCCAGGTAAAAATGAAATGACAAAGAATACAGTATGAAAGAACCTGCAGAAGACAACTTCACACATTCTCTAGCCAAGAGATTTCTCAGCAAAGAGACATCTCTTATAATCATGAACTGGGACCAGGAGTCCCAGAGCAGCCCAAAATTCTGGTAACACACACACATCACTGCCAAAACCATAATCTAAAAGGGGAGACTCTCAGGTGAAGTGTCCAGTCATGCACCATAAGAGCTACAGGAGTTGTTGAGCAGACCCAGGGAGTGAAGAAGCCAGCAGGGGCTCCAAGGGCCCATAGAGGCAGGAACCAATGAGAGACCAACAGCTGTGACCTCAAAGAAAGCTGCTGAGGGGCGCCTGGCAGGCTCATTTGGAAGAGCATGCAACTCTTGATCTTGGGGTTGTGAGTTCAAGTGCCAAGCTGGGAGTAGAGATTACTTTAAAATCTTAAGGAAAAAAAAAGCAAGCAAGCTGCTGAGCAAAGGGAGAAACAGCCTCCATACCTTTG
This sequence comes from Panthera uncia, assembly GCF_023721935.1. Classification (NCBI taxonomy): domain Eukaryota; kingdom Metazoa; phylum Chordata; class Mammalia; order Carnivora; family Felidae; genus Panthera; species Panthera uncia. The sequence continues at coordinate 13,418,536 of NC_064816.1, read as the reverse complement.
ATGGAAACACTTAATGGAGGATTCTTCCAAAGTTGGTCAATTGATGAAGCCAATGGGGATGTTATAGGTTTTCTACACAGGTTACAAATGCAGTTGAGGCAGTTAGATGCTGACAGTAAGCAAACAGAGGATAAATAACCTGACTTTGTATTAAAAAAAAAAGTGATTACCAGGGAGATTGGGGATTTCTCAGAGAGAAAGCAAAAGATATGAAAATAACAGGGAAGCTGAATGCGGTACTAAGTTTAGGTGGGATTGTCTCTCTCTCCCTCTCTCTGCTCCTCCCCTGCTCTCTCTCTCTCTCTCTCTCTCTCAAAACAAATAAATAAACACTTAAAAAAAAAGTTTTACCTAAAGCACTTATAAGTTAGAGAAAACGTGTTCAGAAAATAACAGCAAGAGGAATGATCAAGGAGAAAATAGTCAAAAAATACTGCAGTCGTTTTTTTTAAAATAAAAAAAAAAAAAAAAAAAGGTTTTGGGGCACCTGGCTGGCTCAGTCGGTGGAGCATGCAACTCTATATCTCAGGTTTGTGAGTTCAAGCCCCATGTTAGGGGTAGAGTTTACTTTAAAAAAAACAAAAAAAAACAAAAAAAAACAACCTTTTTGATACTCTGTGTTGGCTCCCTGAAAAGAAACTGGAACTTCTTTGGCCATTTGCTCTTCAGAACTAGAAACAAACCACTTCTAAAAGAAGAATATATTCTGATTTTTTTATTGAGCGAGTCTGGGTAAGAACGAGTAAAAGTTGATAGCACCCTGATTTGGGGGAAATCACAGGACCAATAAAGAGCGAAGATAAAGAAAGCATGCTTATGTTGCAACACAATAGGAGATAACATACAATTGCAGAAAGAAAACAGCATGGAGAACAGCACTTTAACTGAAATCTGGACAAATTCCCAGCTGGGGATACACCCAACAGAAAGGAAGGGATTTCCAAGTATAAGGTCAGCGTGAGCTACAGAGGCGACCTTGTGGCTCTGTGGAAAACCCCACAAGATTCAGGGTTCTGTAAAATCAAGGGAAGGTGCTTCACCAGCATAAGGGTTTAAATCATGGGTCCAAAAGCCCAGTGGCTACAAGGAAGTAATCCGAGGCATGGCTGCTTCCCCTGCACAGCACTGGGTGGGCAAAATGTGACCACATACACAGCAACTATGAACCACTGCTGGAAAAAGAGTGAATGACCCTTGAGCAAGGAAGGTGGCAGAATTTGTTGTTAATCCAGAGAAGAGAGCTTTAGAACCTCAATTCACTGAAGGCACTGGGCCACCAGGCCTAAGCAGTCAGGCTCCAGCACCCCCACACCTAAGGAAGTCTGGGGCTTCATCTAATCTCAGCCTCATCCCTGCCTAGGAGAGACCTTACACTATCCAGTCACAGGATCGACCTGACATCCTGAGCTGTTCTCCAGGTTCGCTTTCCCCATCCCATTCAGGCCTTTGCTCAAATGTCACGCCTACAAATAGACTTTCCCACTACCTCTGCCAAAAAAAGCTCCCCATCAACTCCATCTCTTCACCCTGGACCATATTTTCCATGGTTCTTCTACCAGTGCCTAACCTTTTACTACATATTCAATGTTTGTCTTCTTTACTAAAACATAAGCTCACGTTGACAGGGACTATTTTAGTCATCCCTGATCCATAGCCCTTAGAATAGAGCTTGGCACCTGATGTGAGCTGAGTATCTGCCGAATGAATAAAAGGGGAAAAAAAAAAAACCTAGGGGCGTCTGGGTGGCTCAGTCAGTTAGGAGTCCGACTCTTAGTTTCTGCTCAGGTCATGATCTCACAGTTTGTGGGTTTGAGCCCCACATCAGGCTCTGCACTGATAGTGTGGAGCTTGCTTGGGATTCCCTCTCTCCCCCTCTCTCTATGCCCCACCCCTACTCGTGGTCTCTCTCAAAATAAACGTCAAAAAATAATAAGAAAAGAAAAGAAAAAGAAAAAGAAACTTCATAGAAACAATAATGACTTATTGTCTTGGCACTGAAGTTGGTGACCTTGAGCCCAGGTTTGAGCCAGTTTTGTTAATAACTTGCTGTGTAGTTTTGGGCAAATCTCTTCATCTCTCTGAACCCATACTGCCTCACTCCTAAAACAAGGGAGATGATCAAGGAAGGACTAAAGTCCCCTTCCAACTCTCTACAGTTTGCAAAGATCTGATATCTTCCCAAAGGCAATTCATTACTAGCCACAGGTGGGCCCGGATTTACCTCAGATCAGTAAGTTCTAAACATTTAATTTGATTCTTGGGGCGCCTGCATGGCTCAGTCGGTTAAGCATCCAACTGCTGATGTCAGTTCAGGTCTTGATCTCATGGTTTGAGATCGAGCTCTGCGTTGCGCTCTGCATCCTCAGCGCAGATTGGAATTCTTTCTCTTTCCTCTCTCTCTGCCCCTCCCCCACTCATGCTCGCTCTCTTTCTCTCAAAATAAATAAATAGGGGCGCCTGGGTGGCGCAGTCGGTTAAGCGTCCGACTTCAGCCAGGTCACGATCTCGTGGTCTGTGAGTTCGAGCCCCGCGTCAGGCTCTGGGCTGATGGCTCGGAGCCTGGAGCCTGTTTCAGATTCTGTGTCTCCCTCTCTCTGTGACCCTCCCCCGTTCATGCTCTGTCTCTCTCTGTCCCAAAAATAAATAAAAAACGTTGAAAAAAAAAATTAAAAAAAAATAAAAAATAAATAAATAAACTTAAAAAAAAAAATAAAGGGGCGCCTGGGTGGGTCAGTCAGTTAAGCTTCCAACTTTGGCTCAAGTCATGATCTCACGGTTCGTGGGTTCGAGCCCTGCGTTGGACTCTGTGCCGGGAGCCTGGAGCCTGCTTCGGAAGACTGTGTCTCCCTCTCTCTCTGCCCCCTCCCTGCTTGCCCTCCATCTCTCTCTCTCTCAAAAATGAAAAATAAACATCAAAAGAAATCAAAAATAAATAAATAAATAAACTTAAACTTAAGTTGATTCTTCTCAAGAAATCTCTAACCAGAATAAAGCTGGGTAAGTGGCAAATGGACAGGATTGACAGGAGCACAGTGTTCCCATGATAAGAAACAACGCCAAGGCCAGAAGAGGCACAATGACGGCCACTGTCCCACATTCTTTGAAGCACCGAGATCCCACAAGTCAAGATGGGGGGATGGGGTCTTTCTTGTGAAGGGGATAGACTAAACAGATGGTGGGAGGAAGAGAAGTCACCATGGATACAGAAAAAGCAGAAGCTTAGACATCCCCCACCCCACTCCACCAAATGGTCCTGGAACGTAGGCCCCCTGAGTTCTGCCTCCTTACAGGATCTTAACCTCTTCTCTCTGACCCTCTGCCTCCCATCTACGACTCCTGCATCAGTGATGGGGGCTTAATACCCTCCAGATACTTCTATCAGACTTCCGGGTCCAGGGAGAGGATGCCTTCTTAGGTTTCCTGAGAGACCAAACTTCAGGCTCCCAAGGGCTGCCTGAACTGTCTGAACTGTCACCTTGACCCTCCCCTATCCTGAGTCACTTCAGGAAGGAACGGTCATGATGATGCCCCCGGGGCTGAGCCCTGGAGAGCAGGAAGCTGCAGGACCCACTGGCAGATCTGGTGGCGTTCCCATGGGCGCCAACAAGATGATATCCTCCCGAAATCCTGAAGAATCTGGGGACCCTATTGCTCCTGATGAGACAACTCTCGAGTACCCTGCGCGGGGTCCTGGGGCCCTGCGTGTCACCAAAGACGTTAAGTAAGGTACAGAGAAAGGCCCTCGGGTGCCCTGAGAGGCTGGCGGTTTCGGGGTCCTGCTGCTCGTCCTGAAGTCGCGCCCCAGGTCCCCGAAGACGGGCCAGGAGGCCCCTGCCCGCCGGGGTCGCAGTCCGTCAGCCCAGGCCCCGAAAAGAGCCCGCGCCTCCTCCCTCGCGGCCGGGTCCGCGCTCACCGCCTTCTCCAGGTGGCTGCGCGCCTGCTCGCTGTTCTTGGTGTGGTGGTAGAGCACGGAACCGAGCTGCAAGTGCGTGCGGGCCTCGATGCGCTGAGGCGGCTTGAAGGGGAACACGGCCTGCAGGCAGTGCACACACAGGCGGATCTTGGGCGGGCTGGAAGTGCGGAAGTGCTCGGCGAAGCCCAGAAGCGCCAGGTACCACGACTCGGCTGCCTCCGCCTGCGCTGCCTGGGCCGCCGCCGCCTGAGCCGCCGCCGCTGCTTGAGCCGCCATTTCGGCCTCCACAACAACAAGCCGCCGCCACAGGGAGGCGGAAGCAGGAGCGCGGGGCGGGGCGGGGCGCTTCTCACGTCTCTCGCGAGAGCTGCCGCATAAAGCATTCTGGAACATGTAGTTTGTCTCTGGAGTGGCTGAGGCTCCGGGAAGGTGTGAGAAAAGGCGATGCCCTTTGGTCCGCGGGACTGAGACCAGAAATTGCCAATAGGCTGAGGTTTGCTTTCCTTGGGGAAAGGCTCCAGGTATCCACGGAGTGGCCGGGCTTGGTTGGCCGACACAGACTACATCTCCCGTCAGGCTATGCGCACTATAACTAGCCTTCTCAAGTGGAACCGGAGCATTGTGGGATTGGATGAGTCTCAAGATGGACAACCGGGATGTTGCAGGTAACAGCTCCCGCCTCCCCTCAAGCGTCCGCCTGGGTCCTCGGGGCTACGCGTCGCCGTTTCGTCGTCCCGTTGGGTTTACCCCGACCTATTAGCCCCTCGCCTCAGCCCCCAGGGCGTCCCGAAGCGGCGGCTTCTGCATCTTCCCGGTCTCCCGAGACCCCAGACCCAGTTGCTGCCCCCACCGCCTGGTTTGCTGAGGGCGCGGGTATTCCGTAAAGGCCGCCACTGGGGCAGTCCTGTGCTCTCTTTCCGAAATAATCGCCTTCAGAGCTGCTCAGAGCTCTGCTCCCCGAAACAGCGGCAACCTTGGGCTGTCCTGCGCCCCTTTCTTCGAGCAGCCGCCGTCTGGCCTGTGTCCGCTTTCTGGAAAAGCTGCTTTTCCGAACTACTCTAGGACTCCTTGTACACACTTACCTGGGTCTTTCGAGCCCCCACTTGAACACAAGGCTTACCTTTCCCTCTCTCCCAGACTGGCCGCGCCCCCCCCCCCAACCTCCGACTGGGGTGCATTCACCCATTCAGCGAATACTGTGTGCCAGGCACAATGCTAGGCGCTGGGGTTGCAGTGGTAACCAAAAAGGGCCCTGCCTTCCTGAAGATTACTTTCTACTGGGGCGTCAGACAGTGCACCAAGAGGAAATATTTACAGAGGTTATAATGATGTGAGAGAATTGAGGTGGAGGCTGCTGATACTAGGTAGTCAAGGAAGGTCTTTTTAAGCAGAAAGCATTTGAGATGAGAGGCTGCCAGCTATGGGAGTGCCTGGAGGGAAGCTTGTCGTTTTGAAGAATATCAAGAATGAAGTGGGGGGGGTACCTGGGTGGCTCAGCTGGTTGAGCGTCCGACTTCAGCTCAGGTCATGATCTCATGGTTCATGAGTTCAAGCCCCACATCGGGTTCTGCACTGACAGTGCAGAGCCTGCTTGGGATTCTCTCTCTCTCCCACTCCCCCCTCCCACCCCACTTGCTCTCTCTCTCTCTCTTTCTCTCAACATAAAATTAAAAAAAAAAAAAAAGAATGAAGTGGAAGTGAGGAGGGGAGTCATTTCTGAAAGTCAACTTTCAGAATTTGGATTTTATTCTGAGTCCCATGGGAAGCTTTTGAAGTGTCTTGTTCATTTCTACACTTAACACGGTCATCTGAAGACACCATTATCTTTTACTTGGAGCCAGTACACCTCCTTATTGGTCTCTTGCTGCCACCATGTACTCTCTCCAAGTAGTAGCCGTAATGACCTTAAAAATACTGTTTGTCAGCATAATACTCCCTTGTCACTTCCCAATGCCCTTTAAGTAAAACCTGGACTCCTACATTGGCCTCCCACCCCCATTCCTGTAACAGTCCACTCTGGCCACAGTGGGCCCTTGCTGGTCCTTGATTATACCAGGCTTCTTTTTGCCTTAGGCTTTTGCAACTTCTCCTTATTCTGCCAAGATAGTTCCCCATGTGGCTTTTCAGGAGGCTGGCTCTTTATCTTTCTGGTTTTAGCTTAAGAGGTCTTTGCTAACAGTTATTTTCTGGCTGCTCTAGCTGTATAGGTTGCTCTTCTATTATTCTTCCCACCTTTTTTTTTGTTTCTATCAGAGAGCTCTTAGGATTTTGTGGGTACTTTTTCATTGTAAGTCCATTGTCTTTTTACCCCAAGGTGAGATCCGCACGGGCAGAGACCCCTTCCCTAGTTGAGCAGAGCACCTGGTACATAACTCAGTTAAACATTCATGGAGTAAATAAAGAAACAGACGCTTAAATGTCTGTTGATGCAGGCAGCAGCAACTGGGCCGTTCCTGTAGCAGCTGCTGAACATGTTTGTAGAGCAATGATGATTTTTTTTTTTATGTTTATTCATTTTTGAAAGACAGAGGCAGAGCACAAGCAGGGGTGGGGCAGAGGGGCGGGGGGAGGACACAGAATCCGAAGCAGGCTCCAGGCTCCAGGCTCCAAGCTCCAAGCTGTCAGCACAGAGCCCCATGCGGGGCTCGAACTCACGAACCGTGAGATCATGACCTGAGCCGAAGTCGGATGCTCAACCAACTGAACCACCCAGGTGCCCCCTGCAATGATGATTTCTGATTTGCTTCTGTCTCCCCAGGGAAAGCTAACCGGTGGTTTGGGGTTGCACCTCCCAAGTCTGGAAAAATGAACATGAACATACTTCACCAGGAAGAGCTCATTGCTCAGAAGAAACGTGAAATTGAAGCCAAAATGGAGCAGAAAGCCAAGCAGAATCAGGTGGTCATCAGCCCTCAGCCCCCACATCCTGGCGAGTAAGTGCCCCTTGTGGCTGGATTGGGGTCTTAGAGGGTCACTGGCAGAAGTTTTTGTGTTCAAGATCAGTCAGGTTATACCTGCACCTGACCACAGCCTGATGATGCAAGGAGTGACACAGATGCTCTTTCAGGAGGCTCAGGTGGCAAGAGAGAAATGAGGGGTATGTGGGAGCTCAGAGATGGCCTGCCTGTATTCACCAGTTATTTAGTGCTGAGCAGCTGTGGGCTTGGGGCCAGAGATGTAGCACAGAGCAAAGACCCAAACTCCATCTCTTTCCTTATGGGACTCATGGTCTACTAATAAAGAGAGTGCCAGTTCTACCCCCAGAGCTGCCAGTGGGTAACATGAGGTAGTGTGTTCCCTGGTGCAGCGGCCACTGTAGGAGCCCAGAAGAGGCTCTTCTGTGTTCTCAGAGCCAGTCTGTTGAGGAAGTAGGGAAAGGCCTGTCTGGCAGAAGGCAGGAAGGGAAGAGAGCCCTTATGTGTCAGGTGGCTAAGCTGTTACACCAAAGGAATTGTTTCAGAGCCAAGCAGAGGGTAGATCAGGCAGCGTTCCCTCCTGCCTTTCCTGAGAAATGTTGAGGGCTCCCAAGAGTTTTGAGCAGGGGTGATGTGATCAGGATGACAGGATCTAAGAATTTCAGGCTGGAGATCGATAATCAGAGAGGCAGGCCCCTTCCTCTGGGGTGTGAAGCATGGAACATATTAAACCCTCTCCAGAGCTGGCCCAGCTCCCCTCCTACCTTTTCTAAGCATTTGTGGCATCTCCTTGAGGGCAGAACTTAGACCTTATTGTTTCTTTTTTTAAGTTGATTTATTTATTTTGAGAGAGCACGTGTGTGTATGAGCAGGGAGGGGCAGAGAGGGAGAGAGAGAATCCCACGCAGGCTCCGCGCTGCCAGTGCAGAGCCCAACATGGGGCTCCATCTCACAGTCTGTGAGACCATGAACTGAGCCGAAAGCAAGAGTTAGACGCTTAACCACCTGAGCCACCTATGCACCCCTAGACCATATTCTTATGGGAACCCAGAGTCTGGGGTCTCTGAGGCACTCATGAATGTGGAGACTAGATATGGAGTGATTTGTAAGTCAGTGGGCTTGTGGGCTCTTGCCCTAGAGTTATGGAAGGACTTGTACCAGGATGGGAAAGACCTGTAGGAATGCTTTCAAGAGATCCCAGAATCAGCTGGATCCCAACACCAGGATCAGACAGCTGAAGGGGAGCATCACGTGGGTGGGTGCATAATACAGGTAGCTTTGGAAATAAAGTTAATTTCTTTGTTGTAAAAGCATAGAACAACAAGTTTTAGAATTTCTCACTGAAGGGGTGCCTGGGTGGCTCAGTCGATTTAGCATCCAACTCTTGATTTCGGCTCAAATCGTGATCTCACGTTTTGTGAGTTTGAGCCCCGTGTCAGGCTCCACACTGACAGTGCAGAGCCTGCTTGGGATTCTCTCTCTCTGCCCCTCCCCTGCTTGCTTTCTATATTGCGCTCTCTCTCAAAATAAATAAATAAACATTTAAAAAACAATAGACTTTCTCACTGGAGAAATAAGAAGTATTCAAGTTGTTTCAAGACATCCACTTTGCTATAGTCCCCTCCCATGTCTTTGCTTTGTCTCACAAAGTTGTGATCAATTTTATTTGCCACTTCCCCCTCAACTTTTTAAAAGAAAAGCTTTTCCTTGCATTACAACTCTTTAGAACCATCGTAGTTTTTAAGGTTTATTCTTGAGATGTAATTAGTATGCCATAAAATTGATCTTTGAAATTGTACAATTTAGTGATTCTTTAGTATATTCACAGCATCATGCAGTCATCACTACTCTCTAGTTCTGGAACATTTGTATCACCCCAAAAGGAAACGCAGTGCCCATTTGCAGTTACTCCTTATTTCCCCAGCTCTTAATTTACTGTCTTTGTGGATTAAGCTATTGTAGACATTTCATATAACGTTTGGCGTTTTGTGTTGGCTTCTTTCACTGGACATAATGCTGTCAAGGTTCATCACTTTTTAGTATGCGTCAGGACGTCATTGCTTTTTATGGCCAAATAATATTCTGTTGTGTGGATGAAACATGTTTTGTTTATCTGTTCTTTAAGAGCCAGCATTAAAAAAAATTTTTTTTTTAATGTTTATTCATTTTTGAAAGAAAGAGACAGCACAAGCAGGGGTGGGGCAGAGAGGGGGGTACACAGAATCTGAAGCAGGCTTCAGGCTCTGAGCTGTCAGCACAGAGCCCGATGCGGGGCTTGAGCCCACGAACCACAAGATCATGACCTGAGCCGAAGTTGGACACTTAACCAACTGAGCCACCCAGGCACCCCTAAGAGCCAACATTTTTAACGGCATAATATCCCTTACCATCTGTTAATAAGTGGGATTCATTTGCTGTCTTGCTGCTGCCCTGAGGTGTTTCTTGCCTTTCACTGTCCCCACTTTCTTTCCCTCCCTCTTGAGGGAGGTAACAGTATGAGCACAAGGGCTGCCAGAGGCCCTGCTTGTTTAATGCTAAAGCTAGTTATCTGCAGATCCTCCTTTGTGTTAAAAAAAAAAAAAAAAAAAAAAAAAAAAAAATTATACAGAGTAGATATTCTGGAAAGTAAAGGAGAGGAAAACGAGGCAAAACCAAAATCAGTCATAACCCTGCAACCCACAGACAGTGCTGGTTGCATTTTGATGGATTTTTCTAATAATTTTTAACTCAAATACTTGTGTTTTTAAATTCAAATATTTTTTGATATAAATAGGGCCATACTATAGTTGTTTCATATCCTGCTTTTTTTGTTTTTCACTTAATGTGCTTTATTGCTTTGTTTCTAAAATTTTAGCTTTTCAGGGTTCCTTCATCTGCAGCCCTATGGAAGTCTTATAATTTATTTAACCAGTGCTTTTTGTGATGAGGGTGTTTCCATTTTTAGTTCATTATAACATTTCTAGAAGAATAAAACTTAATTTTAAAGGAAAAAGGCCTGATCTATGGGCTCAATAAGCTCTTACCAATTATTGGATGGAGTAAGGTAGGGCCTTGAAAGCAGTATATACAAGGAATTTCTGAGATTTGGGCAAGATTGTATGTTACAGCAGAAAATGGAAGAATAGGATATATACTATGATTGTAGCCTTATTTCCTTCTATTTCAAAGAAAAATACCGAAGAGTCAACAGTGGCTGTTCTGAGGGGAAAAGACTTTCGTATTTTTCCCTTTGATTTCTATTTCTATATGTTCCTGATTGCTCCATAATAAACATCTATTGCTTTTATCAGCAGGGAAAATGGATTTGAATTTAAATATTTTTTTGAGGGAGGGACAGAGAGAGGGAGAGGGAGAGGGAGGGAGACATGGAATCTGAAGCAGGCTCCAGGCTCTGAGCTGTCAGCACAGCCCGAGGTGGGGCTCAAACTCACGGACTGTAAGATCATGACCCGAGCTGAAGTCGGAAGCTTAACCAGCTGAGCCACCCAGGCGCCCCAAGATTTGAATTAAACATTTGGGTCCCTGGGTTTGCTTTAGTGCTGACTTGTTGAAAATACGTGTTTAAATATACTTTTGGCAAACAAAAAAGAGTGTAAAAATAATAAGAGTATAATATTCCCCTTTAGTTATTCCACCAAGAGATTGCTTTGGGTGTTGTGCTGTGCACCTGTGATACCCACAGAAGCTCTGGCTGGCCCAGGCCCAGAACTGCAGTCACACATGGACGCAGACACACAGGCCCTGCCTTAGAAATCTCTGTTGTCTGGCAGGAGAGACAGACATAGGAGCCAATAAGCAGCCCAGCTAATTAGTTGACAAGTACGACAGGTGCTGTGCAGGAGGATCAGGTGCTTTTAAGCTGTTTTGTTGGAGATACCGTTTGCACCTGTAGGGTCAATATTGCAGGTAGAGATAACATCAATATAGGTAGTATTGCCTTGACCAGAATAAGAGTGTTCCATCTTACAATGAAGGCTGCTCTCAGTAGTTCCCAGACATTTTTGGGAGCAGGTTTTGGGTCCCATTAGGTGAGCATGCTGTGGGGGAACGGGCGAGGCAGGCCCCTGCCTTTCCTCTTGTGGCTCACTTTCTTTGTCCTCTGTCTCGGGTCTAGAATTGCGAACGCACACAACTCTTCTGTTTCCAACAAGTTTGCTAATGATGGCAGCTTCCTGCAGCAGTTTCTGAAGTTGCAGAAGGCACAAACTAGCACAGGTGAGTGCGGTCTCCCCCATCCTGTGTCTCCCCCTGCTGGGGCTCACTCTGCCAGCTCTTTCCCCTTGGGGGTCCCTGGGCGTCTCAGAAACGGCAGGTCCCACCTCAGACTTCCTCCTCTCATCCCGCATTCATTGAGGACTTTCATTCTTCTCATTCCTACAGTAAATGCCCAGGGGGAGAGCATAAACCCAGCCTTCAAAGTGCTTGCCCCATAGGAACAGAAACAAATAAGCCAGGTTTCAGTCGGCGGGGGTGGGGGGCCCTGACTAAACATGGCCCAGGTGTTGGGGAATGTCATTGAAAAGATGTGCCTGTGAGCTGGATCCTGGCACTCCAGAGGCTTCTCAGTCTCTCCCCTATACTTGAAATGTGGGGCTTCCTTGTCTTCCCTGCTCCCAGAGGCTACTCTAAGCACATAGCCTTGAGATAGGATGTGGTATTGAGAACACCTGCATGGTATATGTGACTGAACCCATTTAAGGCCTTTTTTTTTTTTTTTTTTTTTTTTTAATACAAACCTTCAAGATTTGGTGGGTGGGTGTGGGGATCCATTCATTTTGCTGCCACCTAAGACAAGCCTCATGTAAGTTTCTGTTGCTTATTACAGTTGTTACCCACCAACCTGGAGTGGCCTGCCTCTTTCTTTGGTCTTTCCTTGCCCTCTGAGTTCAAGGACCAATTTCAGATTATACCAGGGAAGCTCCCTGAAGGGTTATAAACCCAACACCAGGACTGTGGGGCCGCAGTGTGGTTTAGAGCAGCAGCTCAGATGTGAGGGATGGGACCCTTATCCATTGGGGGAGGGGGGGCACCTGGCCCACAGGAGCTCCATGAGACATGTGAGGTATGAGAATCCCTTGCTGTAGGGAGCCCACCCATGTCTGTGGTTGTGCAATTTACTGGTCAGCTTACTTTTAATGTAAGAACGTTTCTGACCAAACAAAACACCATCAATCTTTGTCAGGTTTTCTAGGAGACAGCTGAAAAAATTAACCTAAAGCCAAATTCACTCACAGAGAGGGAGGAAAGACTGTATCGGTCCTTCACCGCAGGCCCTCAGGCCAGGAGTTGTGTTTGAAAAGCCCTGAATAGGCTGTCATCAGCTTGCCACTGACAATGAGAGGAAGTGGTTATAAGCCAGGTGTGGGGATTCAGGTCTTATCCAGAAGAGCTGGCACATCCCTGGGCTTTGAGTGCAGGTGTTAGGGAGGCTTCTGCCAGAGCTGCTGCCTGCAGAGCTCAGCCTATTTTCTTCAGGCTGGGTGACCGTGACAAGTCGTTCCTCTCTGAGCCTTAGTGTCCTCTTCTATGAAATGAAGATGGCGTCCTCAATGAGCTCCCACCCCCTACCAGTTGCCATGCTGGAAGCCAAGGACCCAGCCCCATTTAATGCATTTGTGGCATACGTTTAGGTGGGAAGACAGGGAATTGTGCACCACAGACCTTGAGCATGAGTATCTTTCCTTCCATCCCAAGATGCCCCACCCAGCATGCCCAGTGCCCCTACTCGAGTACTCCCCCGCACCGGCAAGAGGCCTCCTCTCATCAGCAGCCCACCAGGCCAGGTGAAGAACTACGTGCATGCCAAGCAGCTACCTGTGGCCAGCCGCCCAAGCGTCTTCCAGTCTCCTGATGAGGATGAGGAGGAAGACTACGAGCAGTGGCTAGAGATCAAAGGTGAGGTGCGGGGGCTGCCACCTTCCTTCCAGTACTGCTCCTCCAGTTCCGTGGGTGCGACCCACAGCCAGCGAAGAAAGTGTGGCTGGGGGTGGGGGGCCTCCAGGCTGAGCTGAGGGCCAGAGTGGGGCCCTCCATGGTTAGGGGGAATGAAGCAAGAACGTGGGAAGAAGTGAGAGGGAAGTGTGGAGGTGCTCTAGACTGTGGACTTTGTCTTGGGAGCCATAGGAACCATCCTCCGCTCATGTAGGCTGGTCTCCAACCAGGGCAGGGGCATTCTCCGAGGAGCACTTGCTTGTGTCTGTCCTTGTCCAACATGAGAGGAGGAGCTTCCATGGCTCCCTAGCCTGGGTGCACTTTCTGAGCCCTCTTAGAACCAGAGGTGCTTCTTCCCATTGTGGATTATTGTGCTTACCAGTTTGGGCCAGAGGTACAGGCCCACGTGTTGGAGGGCATGTTCTCCTGCCCTGGGGAAGGATGATCATTTTTCTTGGGAAGCCAGTCCACGCCCTGTTGTGTAGGAGGGTGGAGGGTGGTGGCAGCAGAGCTCCTACTGTGTCTAACTACATCCACATTCAGAATAAGGCCTCAGTACCATCTGAGCCATAAGGATGCCTGCACCACCTCTGCCCCAGACTGGTTGGTGCAGTCATATCACCCTGACAGTGAGGACAGATTGAAGTAACTATATAGTTATGCTGTGATAGCCTTTAGACTTGTTACCCTGGATGAGGGTGCTGGCTTCTGGCCATGCATCTGAGTAGGTCAGTGGCCAACCTCGCACCATAGAGTATCTCTCAGGATGGAGCCAGGGAGGGTGCTTTTCCTGAGGCATCCTAGCGGCTCTGACAGTGCTCTGATGGGAAGTGCTGCTTCACAAGAGGCAGTGTCTCAAGGTCCTTGAGGCCTATTATGGCCTGCTGTTGATGCGGCCCCAGAAAAGCACCTGTGCCTATAAATGGCAAGCAGGTCATCACCAGGCACTCAGGAAGAGCGTAAGGCTGGGGGAAAGGTGGGTACAGAATGTCCCTGTGACCTCTTAAGGATCCTCCTCAAGCCATAGGTCCCTGACCTCTATCCCTCAGTTTCTTGGCAGCTGAAGCAACAAAGGGAATAAGATTGGCTGCAGGTTCAGTGTCTAGCCCTCTTGCCAAGAGCAGTGAACATTGCTAGGCACTGGCAGTGAGAGATTTCTCCTGGGAGTTCTCATAAAAGGGACGTGAGCGTAAATGGGCTGACAGATGCCTCATGAACAGGCCAGCAATAAGATACAAAGGCAAGTTCCACGTGGATCAAAGGCGGGGAGGCTAATACAAATATTAAGAAATATTTTTATAGCTCTGTTCACTGAAAAGGCCCTGAGGTAATGATTAAGCCTGTTGCAGTGAGCGCCTCTGGCACCCAGATGGTGGTCTGGAAACACACTTTCTCCCTCGTGGAAACCAGGACTTCTTGGAGAAATGGCTGGCTCTAGGTTTGGTCAGGAAGTGTATGAGATGATCCTGGAGCACCCTATCCCAGCAGATAGCGAGAAGGCCGTCAGAGACTCCTGGGGTCAGGCCCAAAGACCTCAGGAGCCAGCTTGAAGAGGCTCTACCAGCCAAGAGGGGACAATTGAGCTTCTGCGATGACATTAATTGCAATGGATTGAAACCCACCTGATACATTTAAAGCAATGGATTGAAACTCTTGATGTGTTTAAGTCAGAGTTTGTAAAGATACTTTAAAAAGGTTTTGTCATCTTTGGTGACAGGAAACAAATTTGTTAAACTGAACACTGGTAAATAAAAGAATTAAGCATTTCAGAAAAAAGGGGGAGACTGGCTATGTTTTCTGATGTCTCCCTCCCAGTTTGGGGATCGGCTTGGTCTCTGGGAGGCTCACACCCTTCTCTCCCACCCAGTGTCTCTCACAAAGATTGTTTAGACTGACACCCCCCTCATCACAGTGCTATGTGCTTGGACCCAGGACACCCGACAACCTCCCGCATTTCACCCTCTTCTCCCCCACCCCTCTGTCGTTGTGGTCCATAGAGAGAGTGTGCCTGTTGACTGTGAGGTGTGTGAGTTGAACCCCAGTACTGACAGCCTCCTTAAAGTTTCACCCCCAGAGGGAGCCGAGACTCGGAAAGTGATAGAGAAATTGGCCCGCTTTGTGGCAGAAGGAGGCCCCGAGTTAGAAAAAGTAGCTATGGAGAACTACAAGGATAACCCGGCGTTTTCGTAAGTATTTCTGGGAGGGGAAGGCCACCACTACTTAATGTTCTTGTCACACAGTAATGTGTATTCTTGTAGAACCCTACTGGTTACTAAGGCTGGTCGGGGCTGGGTGCTTGCTCGCACGGGCCAGATGCTGTTCCGAGTTTCTGAGTGCTTTCTAACTCATGTCGGAGGTTGCAGGGGCTCCAGTGTGGTGCAGAGACTTAGTCTTGGGCCCCATCAAGGTGTCTCTGCTCACCAGCTTGCTTTGCACAACATTCTTCAGAAGCTAATTGGGTCACCCCATCCCCACTGCTCATCTTCCTCTCTGTTTTGCAAAACTTCTCTCCAGGTTTTTGCATGATAAGAATAGCAGGGAATTCCTCTACTACAGAAAGAAGGTGGCTGAGATAAGAAAGGAAGCGCAGAAGTTGCAGGCAGCCTTTCAGAAAGGTAAGTGGGTGGAGGATGTGGGAGGTTCTGGGGAGGTGTGTGGACAAAGCACACCCCATGTGAAATCGGGGTTCCTGGAGGCTTGCCGTACATGGGGTGGTGCCAATGGCCCAGTTCTGTGCCCTCTCAGGTGGCCAGGGCATTGCCTTCCCCACCAGTGGTCTGAGGTGGGAAAGAGTCTGAGGGCCAAAGTCAAGGTCATTATTATGTTTTGGAGCTCAGCTCTGTGTTTTTAAAGGGGGTAGGAGGGAGGAGTGCTTACTTGTTGGTTCTTGGTCATTTAAGTATAAATGAGCTCCTGCCTGTCTGGCACGGAAGACCTAGAGATAAATGTAGTGCCTGACACTTGGGGAGGGAGGCAGTGAGCTTCTGGTGGAATGAGTATCAGGGGAGGGGGAGATGCTAGCTGGTCTCCAGCTGTCAAGAAGTAAAAGCCCAGTCAGATTATGGTAAGTGGCAGGGGCATCGATGTTTAGGCCAAACACAGGCCACAGAGGTAGGTACGTTTTTTTTTTTTTGTCACCTAAGGCCCTCTGCCCTGACCTCCCCAGGAAAGGAGGGCCAGGCCCACTCCCTTGTGAGACCTGGATGGGCAACCCCTGGGAGAAAGACTGAGGTGGGGCTCCCATATCCCCTCTGGCCTGGATCCAGACCTTCACTCACATTCTGTTCTGTGATCTGTGGGGCGGGAAGGGGCAGGGTGCGGGGTGGGATGTTGTAATATTAACTCTGGTATTTGGTCCCAGTGTAGTAATCTGATTCCCATTTGCCTGTTTTTCTTTGCATTGTTCCTAAAATAAACCCCTCTTGTTGCCCATGGGGTTCTTAGCAGAAATTAGGCTGTTGGGTGTGGTGAGTTGAGCTCAGTACTGACAGCCTGCTTAAAGTTTCACCCCCAGAGGATGAAGAGGCCAAGAACCTTGCAGAAAAGTTGGCCAGGTTCATAGCAGACGGGGGTCCAGAAGTGGAAACCATCGCTCTCCAGAACAACCGCGAGAACCAGGCATTCAGGTAAGGGGGGTACTAAATGGGAGGTGACCCATCCATACACGTTGATCACAGCACCCCCTCCACCCCCCAACCCCCATGGGCTCAACGTGCCAGAGCCCCACGGTCAGAAGGTGGCAGGGTTGGGTCCAGTAACTCTGACCCTTGAACCCAGCTCTGCCACCCCATGGTCAACTACTTGTCAGAGCTCAAATCATCTCTGAGGCAGGTGTGCAGGGCCTTTGGGGTCTTCCATTTTCCACGTGCCTTATAGAGAAAGTCTCTGGTGCTTGCTAGGCTCCCTTTGTTACAGAGATGGCAGCCCTAGGCTAAGAGTAAGCCAGGCTCTTGGGCAGAGAGCCAGGCTCTTCCCGTTTTTGACTTTGTACTTTTATAGGATCAGACGTTGACAGTGAAGGAATGTGAGGAAAGTGGGAATGTGGTGCCTTAGGCTGTGTGAAGCGGGAACCCTCAGCCTGTGTGCAGGCTCCACGGAAGGTGTGGGACAAGCAGCTTGACTTCCCTGCTGTCTCCAGCCACGCAGCCACATCCCATCCCCTCAGGCTGGGTCTGTGTGTACCTGTGCATTCTTTGGGTGGGTTCTGCAATTCCTCCTTTCTAGGGGAGGTTCCTTGGCGGCAGGTTGTTGGAGTGGGGGGGTTGGGAAGTCACTGCTGCTAGGTAGGGACCAGCAGGGGCTTATGGGGTGGATGCTGAACTCAGTGTGGAGGTGTTGCACCCATGAGGATGTTTTTGGCCATAAATAACATAGGTTCCAACTCAGAAAGTGAAGAGATATGATGGCATGTGTAACAAAATGTCCAGGAGCAACAGTCTGGGCTAGTTGATTTAGTGGCTGGGCACTCAGGACAAAGGAAGCAGGAGTGAAGCAGCAGACATGCAGGTACTGTGCCGTAGCAGTTGGGAGTGCAGGTGAGTGTCTGCGTGCGGTGCAGGTGGGCCTTGGAGCCAAGCAGGGCTCACGTGTTCACTGAGCACCTTTGGAAGGTCCACATAGAGCGTGACGGGGTGAACTGTGCCTCCAAGGTCACTGGCCACAGTTGTGGAGGGTGCCTAGACACGCCGGGCCAAAGCACACCGGCAGAGGAGGAACATCAGGAAGTGGGGCTGATAGAACCTTGCAGGCTAGTGGAGGGGAGGGCCATGGCTCAGTTACTCGGTGGACCAGAGCATGGAGAAGGCTGCTGGGGAGTTCACGTATCCCTGCATGCTGTACCTGGGCCGTGGTACCCTCGTGGGGGCCGTGGGGTGTTTGGGTCTGGAGTTCAAGAGAGCGGTCTGCCTAGCCTAAAGACCCACCTGAGATCTCCTGACATTATTGTGATACCAGCTGTCACTCTGCACCCCCCAAACCAGCATTGACTTAATAGTCTACTTAAAAGTCTCTGTACCCTTTTTTGTTTTTTAAGCCTCATTTACCTAAGGAGGTTTATTTAAGAAAGATACTTAGTTTACCATCGCTCATCATAAGTAGAGCTGACCGTGAGAATCTACAGCAGGCAAAGTGAGCAAGGTTGTGGATTTCTGTCAAGGCTGCAAGCCCAAGCTCTCTCCTTGGTCAGAGGGGTCCAGGGCCCGGCAGCACTGGCCAGACCTTTCCTCTTGGGTCAGAACTGACAGATGCCCTCAGCGCATGCAGCTCTGGTTTCTCTGTGCTTCATTGGTGTTTGCCCAACTCGTTGGGTTTTACTGTGGTGGAGGCCAGAGGGAAGAAGGGGGCACCAGGGCAAGGGCAGAACCTAGAGTGCCCAGTGGGGAAGTAGCTGAAGGTGAGCAGTGTGATCTGTTTAATCTTTGCATGGAATCAAGTGTGAGGCATCTTCTTTCACCTCCAAATCTAACAGGAGCAGCTCATGTATTTGCCTCTCCTGGCCCTTCCCTGCCCTCCTGATTCCTCGTGTGGGCCAGGCACACACCAGCAAGCTCTGTGTTGTGGGAAACATATCTGTAACAACTGCTCATCTATAAAGAAGCTGGAAACAACCATTCCTTTGACCAGTCATGCCACTTCTGAGATGCTGCCCCAGAAATAATGTTAAGTACATTCTCATCCATAGTCTTAAAAAATGAGTAACACGTTAACGTCCAGCCTCAGTGGGCTAAATTCTTAATAACTGCATCTCCTCAGTGGAATCGCGGCCATCAGAAGGCACGTGGGTGAAGGTTGTAGCAGCGAGCACAGCATCCACCACAAGCCATGTGCCACTCTAACCTGTCACCCAGGTGAGCCACGTTGTTCTTTTCAAAGCCCTGATACTGGCCTCTCCCAAGGGAGGAAATAGGCAAGGAGACCAGTGGGAGGATGTGCTTTCACTACCACTCCATGCCGTTTTAACAGGAAAGCCTTATGTGTCAAGTTAAAAAATCTTTTAAATCAGAATATAGAGGGGCGCCTGGGTGGCTGAGTCTGTTAAGCGTCCGACTTTGGCTCGGGTCATGATCTCACGGTTCGTAGGTTCGAGCCCTGCATTGGGGCTGACAGGTCAGAGCCTGGAGCTTGCTTGCTTCAGATTGTGTGTCTTTCTCTCTTTGCCCCTCCCCAACTCATGCTCTTTCTCAGTCTCAAAAATAAATAAACATTAAAAAAAAAAAAAAACATAGAAAATAGAATCACGGCACCATTCAGATAAATCTATAGTGAGAAGAAAGACTGGAACGAAAGACACCAACATGTTAAGTTTGATTAACCGAGGGGCAGGTTCGCTCCTACCCAAGGGAATCTTTGCTATACAATCCCCTGCACTCTTGACTGGAGCCCAGGTCAAATGGCGGCTGTTAACTCTACCATCACCACAGACAGACCCACAGGGAGCTCTTGGATGCTGCCTCTGGGGGCAACTTGGAGGAGACTCAGTGCAAACCAGCAGCTGAGGCCAAGTTGGGGCCTGTGAGCCTAGAGAAAACCTACCCTGTCAGGAGCTTCCCACCTGCACCAGTAAGCAAATCCCACAGGTCAGCTTTTCTTAGAGGAACCAAATAGCTTTAAATCTATATCATAGCCTTTCTGGTGCCAAGCATCTTTTTGAAATCCAGCCAGCTGTTCCTTCTGAAAAAGTATTTGCTTTTGTCTCTTAATTTTTTTTAAGATGTCATTGTTTTAGAGTATCTTTAGGTTCACAACAAAATTGAAGGGAAGGCACGGAGATTTCTCATATGCTCCTGCACATGCACGGCTTCCCCTCTTATCAACATTTCCCGCCAGAGTTATCTGTTTATTTATTTTTATTATTTTATTTATTTTGAGAGAGAAAGAGACCATGCGTGTTGGGAAGGGACTGAGAGAGAGGAAGAAAGAGAATCCCAAGCAGGCTCTGTGCTTTTGGCACTGAGCCCGACGCGGGGCTCAATCTCACAAACTTTGAGGCCATCTGAGCTGAAATCAAGAGTCGGACGTTCAACCAACTGAGTAACCCAGGTGCCCCTGGAGTAGTACATTTCTTACGATTGACAAACCTGTATTGATATAATCACCCAAAGTCCATAGTCTCCATTAGGGTTCACTCTTGGTGTTATACATTCTGTGAATTTAGACAAATGTACAATGACCTGTATCCGTCATTATGGTGTCATACAGAGTATTTTCATTGCCCTGATATCAGCCATGTTCCGCCTATTTATCCCCTCTTCCTCCTGGCAACCACTAATCTTTTTACTGACTCCATAGTTTGTCCTTTTCAAAATGTTATATAATTGGAGTTGTATAGTATGTAGTCTTTTCAGATAGTCTTCTTTTACTTAGTAACATGCATTTAAGATTTAGTCCTCTGTGGTTTTGTATGGCTTGACAGTTCATTTCCTTTTACCACTGAGTAATATTCCACTGTCTGGATGTACCACAGTTTGTTTGTCCATTCAGCTACTGCAGGACATCTTGGTTGCTTCCAAGTTTTGGTAATTGTGAAGAACGCTGCTGTAAACGTCTGTGTGCGGGTTTTTGGGTGGATGTAAGTTTTCAACTCTTGGGTAAATACCAAGAAACGTGATTGCTAGAGTGTATGGTATGTTTGATTTTGTGGGAAACTGCCAAACTGTCTTCCAGAGTGGCTGTATCGTTTGCATTTTTCCCAGCAGTGAGTGAGAGTTCCTGTTGCTCCACATGCTTGCCAACATTTGATGTTCCCAGTGTTTTGGATTTAGGCCGTTCTAATAATGTGTAGTGGTCTCTGAGTGTTTTTTAATTTGCATTTCCCTGATGACCTAGGATGCAGAACATCTTTTCATATGCTTATTTGCCCTCTGTATATGTCCTTTGGTGAAGTGTCTGTTAAAATTATTGGTCCGTTTTTTTTAACTGGGTTGTTTTCTTACTGGGTTTTTTTTTTTAATGTTTATTTTTGGGGCGCCTGGGTGGCTTAGTCGGTTGAGCGTCTGACTTTGGCTCAGGTCATGATCTCACAGTTCGTGGGTTCAAGCCCTGTGTCGGGCTCTGTGCTGACAGCTCGGAGCCTGGAGCCTGTTTCGGATTCTGTCTCCCTCCCTCTCTGCCCCTCTCCAGCTTGCGCTCTGTCTCTCAAAAATAAACATTTAAAAAAAAAAAATGCTTAGTTTTGAGTGAGAGCACAGGCAGGGGAGGGGCAACGAGAGAAAGGGAGACACAGAAAACGAAGCAGGCGTCAAGCTCTGAGCTTTCAGTGCAAAGCCCAATGCGGAACTCGAACTCACAAACTGAGATCGTGATCTGAGCCAAAGTTGGATGCTTAACCAACTGAGGTACCCGAGCGCCCCAGTTTTCTTATTGTGAGTTGTAAGAGTTCTTTATATAATTTGTCTCATAGTCCTTTATCGGATGTGTCTTTTGCGAGTATTGTCTCCCAGTCAGTGGTGTATCTTCTCTTGATAACTGTCTTTTGCAGAGCAGAAGTTTTAATGAAGTCCAGCTTATGAATTTCTTTCATGATTATGACTTTAGCATATTTAAAAAGTCATTGCCATCCATGAGGTCATCTAGGTTTTTGCCTATATTATCTTCTAGGGGTTTTATAGCCTTACATCATAAGTCTATGATCCATTTTTAGTTAATTTTTGTGAAGGGTAAGAGGTCTGTGTCTAGATGCATTTTGTTTTGGGTTTTTTTTTTTTTTTTTTTGCATGTGGATGTCCAATTCCTCAGTATCATTTGTTGAAAAGAATATCATTGCCTCATTGGACTGTCTTTGCTCCTTTGTCAAAGATCAGTTGACCATGTTTATATGGGTTTATTTCTGGGCCCTTCTTCATCTGTTCTGTTGATCTATTTGTCTGTTATTTCATTGATACCACACTGCCTTGATATGACAGTAAGCCTTTAGGTCTGGTAGTGTCAGTTTTCCAACTTTGTTCTTGTTACAATATTGTGTTGGATATTCTGGGTCTTTTGTCTCCATGTAAGCTTTAGAATCAATTTGTCAATACCTACAAAATAACTTGTTGGGATTTGGACTCAGATTGCATCGAACCTATCAATCAAATTGGAAAGAACTAATATTTTGACGATATTGAGTCAAGGAATATGTCTCCACTTATTTAGTTCTTGGAATTCATTCTTCAGAGTTTTCTAGTTTTCATCATATATAATTTGTACATATTTTGTAGACTTACACCTAAGTACTTCATTTTTTTGTGTATTAATGTAAATGGTATTGTGCTTTTAATTTCAAATCCACTTGTTCATTGCTGGTGTATAGGAAAGCACCAGCTTTGTATATTAACCTTGTATCCTGCAGCCTTATTACAATTACTTATTCTTGGAGTTTTAAAATTTTTTTCTCTTAGAGGAAAAAAAAAATTTTTTTTTAATGTTTATATTTGAGAGAGAGTGTGTATGCACACACGAGCGGGAAAGGTGCAGAGTGAGAGGGAGAGACAGAATCCCAAGCAGGCTCCACTCTGTCATCACAGAACCCTATGTGGGGCTCAGTCCCACGAATCGTGAGATCATGACCCGCGCCAAAATCTAGAGTCGGATGCCCAACCAACTGAGCCACTCAGGTACCCAGAGAGAGAATCTTAAACGGGATCCGTGCTTAGTGCAGAGCCCAGTGAGACTCAATCCCATGACCCTGGGATCATGTCCTGAACCAAAATCAGGTGTCAGACGATTAACTGAGTGAGCCAGCCAGACTGTCCAGTTCCAACAGTTTTTTAATCTGTTTTTTCTACACAGATGATGTTACTTGAAAATCGTTTTATTTCTTCTTTCTCAGTTGGTATATCTGCTGTTCGCATTAGCTAAGACTTCTGGTACAGTGTTGAAAACATTGGGGTGGGATATTCTGGCCTTGTTCCTAAGTAGGGAAACTTCTAGTTTCTCACTATTAAGTATGATGCTAGCTATAGGTTTTTTGTAGACACTCTTTATCAAATTGAGAAAGTTCTCTTATGTTTCTAGTTTACTGAGTGTTTTTATCACTAATGGGTGTTGGGTTTGGTCAGAGGCTTTTTCTGCAGCTGTTGATATGATCATGTTAAGCCAGCTTTGCATGCCTGGAATAAATCCCACTTGGTTGTGATGTGTACTTTTTTAAAAATTTTCAAAAATTTTTCATTTGAGATACGGCTGACACATAATACCTAGTTTTAGGCGTCCAATATAGTCATTTGACAATTATATGCATTACAAAATGGTCACTGCGAGAGGTGTAGTTACCATGTGTTACCACACAAAGTTATTACAATGTTATTGACTATATTTCTTATGCTGTATTTTTCACCCCCCTTGACTTATAACTAGAAGTTTGTATCTCTTCATCATTTTCACCTATTTCGCCTGTCCCCCCCACCCCCCTGTAATTCTTACACATTTGTAGATTCAGTCTGCTAATATTTGGTTGAGGATTTTTATATCTGTGTTCATTAGAGATATTGATCTGTAGTTTTCTTACAAAATCTTTGGTTTTGGTATTAGGGTAATTGGATAAGTTAAGTATTCTCTGTTTCTGTCCTGTGAAAGGGATTGTAGAGAATTGATATAATTTCTTCCTTAAATGTTTGGTATTTTCGTCAGTGAACTGCTCTAGGTCTGGTGCTTTCTGTTTTTGAAAGGTTCTTACTCAATTTCTTTTCTTTTCTTTTTTTAAAAGATTTTATTTTTAATCCCTACGCCCAACGTGGGGCTTGAACTCACAACCCCTAGATCGAGAGTCTCATGCTCTACCAACTGAATAGCCAGGGGTGCTCCACTCAATCTCTATAATAGAAGTAGATCTGTTCACATTGTGTATTTCTGGGGTGAAGAAGTATGAAGGAGTACAAAGGAGATGCCACCATCTCCCCATCCTTCTATGCCACCTTAGGTACCAGTGTTAGCACGGCTGGGATCCTTCTACCCCTTCCTGGCTCTCATGGAGACACATAGAAACAGTCTTTGGGGTTTCTTTCTGCTATCATTCTTTTGTATGAAAAGAATTTACAGCATCCTGAAGCCTGCCCACTGCTTTATAGCACAGTATTATGCTGCAACCAGAACCTCCAGGTTCATGAGTGCAGGTCTAGCCCCTCTTGTTGAGACCTGTGTAGCCCATGCTATACACAGATTTTGCTGTGTGGAACTGAGCTGTGACTCTTCCCTCTGTTGTGGGCCCCAGAATTGGGACTGTCAGCTCAGGACCTGCATAATTGAGAGATGCTGGTCAGGTGCAGAGGGAGCTGTAGTTTCTGCCTGCTTCACACTTGGGACTGGGGTTAGTGGCGGGGGTGGGAGGGGGGACCAAGAGGACGCTCCGCTTCCAGTGAGGTGGGGGCTTCTGCCCTTCAGTTGGAGTGCAGTCCCTATCCATTCCGAGTTTTGTTTTGGCTCCATTTGCTATTGATGCCTCTCAAGGATACATCAGAGAGAAGCACAGATGTGCCAAGCTGTCAGGTTTGGGACGGATCTTGCCTTTCTAACACCAGGTGTCTCTCCCAACTCAGGATTTCTTGAAGGCACCAGTGTGCTCATCTAGAGCAGCAGGGGAGGAAGCCCTACAGAGCCTGGGGAAGGTCTGAGAGAACCCGCCCCTTTTTTTTGAAACGGGATCAATTATGTTGTGATGGGTGTCTGACAGCGCTGGCATAGGGACTTTGACCAGTGCTCATAGGAGTGGCATGGTGACAAGCTCTGAGTATGTCACACTGTTCCTCAAGCTTGGGCTCCCGGAGCCAGCAGCCACTAAAGCCTGGCAGTGCAGGAGGTCATGGTGGAGACCTCAATCCTCAAGCCATAACCCTGGCTAACCTGAGCATGTGTGCACAAGGCCCAAGCTGCTCCTGCCCAGAATCAGGCAGGGAGCTTGGGCCCAGCTGATGGTGTGCCCCCCACTCTCCTTTGCAGCTTTCTATACGAACCCAACAGCCAAGGGTACAAATACTACCGCCAGAAGCTGGAGGAGTTCCGGAAAGCTAAGGCTGGCCCCACAGGCACTCTCATGGCACCCGACCTCAGCCTGAAACGCAAATCCCCTCCTGAGACCCCATCAGGGTCCTTACCCCCAGCTGCTGCCTGCCCTGCCTCATCTGCCCCCTCGCCTGCAGTCACCCCAGCTCCAACCATCCCTGGGAAGCCGGCCACCACAGCCACTGTGAAAAAGAAGCGAAAGAGCCGGTGGGGGCCTGAAGAGGACAAAGTGGAACTCCCGCCCGCCGAGCTGGTACAGAGGGATGTAGACGCCTCTCCCTCACCTCTGTCAGGTGGGCTGACCCCCTTTCCCCTCCTCTGTCAGGATAGTCTGGCTTTTTTCACTGAGCAGAATGTTTCCAAGATTCATCTGTGTTCTAGCATAGCATGTGTCAGTTCATTCCTTCTTATGACTGAGTAATATTCCATTTTATGGCTGGACCGCACTTTATCCATTCATCGGTTGATGGACACATGGGTTTCCACCTTTTGGCAGCTGTGAATAGTGCTGCTGTGAACTTTGGTCTGCAAGTGCCATTTGAATCCGTGATTCGATTCTCTTGGGTCCATACCTAGGAGTGGAATCACTGGACCATATCGTAATTCTCTTTAACTCTTTGAAGGTCCACCAAACTATTTTCTGTAGCAAGTACACCATTTTCTGTTTCTACCAACCGTGCACAGCCTTCCCGTTTCTCCACATCTTTGCCTTTTTATAATAGCCGTCCTAGTAGGTATAAAGTGGAATCACGTTGTAGTTTTGAATCACATTTCCCTAATGTCTGATGGTGTTGATCATCTTTTCATGTACTAATTGGTCATTTGTATAGCTTATTTGGAGAAACGTCTGTTTTAGTCCTTTGCCCACTTTTAAATTGGCATGTCTTTTTGTTCTTAAGTTGTACGGATTCTTTATATATTCTGCATATTAACCCCCTATTCAAATACATGGTTTGCAAATGCATCCTCTCATTCTGTGGATTGTCTTTTTATCCCTCGATAGTGTCCTTTGATGCACAGAAGTTTTAAATTTTGACAGAGTTCAGTTTATTTTTCCCTTTGTTGCCTGTGCTTTTGGTTTCATTTGTGAAACCAAAGCTAAATTCAAGGTCACGAAGATTTGCCCCTATGTTCTGGGTTTTTTTATGTTTTGGAACTCTGATTTATTTTGAGGTAATTTTTATATGTGATATAAGCTAAGGATCCAACTTTATTCTTTTGCATGTGGAGATCCAGTGTTGCAGCACCATTTGTTGAAGAGGCTTTTCTTTCCCCATTGAATGGTCTTGGCACCCTTGTCAAAACTCAATTGTCCAGAGATGTAAGGGTTTATTTCTGGGCTCTGTATTCTATTATACTGGTTTGTATGTCTATGCTTAGATCAGTACCAACTATTTTGATTATTGTAGCTTTGTAGTAAGTTTTGAAATTGAGAGTGTGAATCTTCCAACTTTGTTCTTTTTCAAGCTTTGGCTATTGAAGGTCTTGAATTTTCAGATGCGCTTTTCCATTTCGTAAAAACAATTGGAATTTTGATAGAGACTGTACTGAGTCTGTAGATTGCTTTGGACAGTATGGACACATTAACAGTATTTAAGTCTTTCTTACAACAAATACACCACCACCAACAACAACCAGTCTTCCAGTCTGTGCACACAAGATGTCTTTCCATGGACTTAGGTCTTTGTTAATTTTTCACCATGTTTTGTAGTTTTCATTGTATGTGTCTTATACCCCCTTAGTTAACTTTATTCCTAAGTGATTTACTTTTTTAATGCCTTTTAAACAATTGCTTTTAAAATTTTCTTTTAGGATTATTTGTTGCTAATGTATAGAAATACAACTGATTTTTTTTGCATGTTGGCGTTGGATCCTTCAGCTTTCCTGAATTCATTTATTAGCATTGACAATCTTTTCATGGATTTTTTAGGTTTTCCTGTGTATAATTATGATCATGTCATCTACAAATAGAGATCATTTTACTTCTTCCTTTCCAAGTGGGATCCCTCTTATTATTTCTTTTTCTTGCCTAATTGCTAGAACTTCTAGTTAGCACTTCTAGTACTATTTGAATAGAGGTGGGAATAATGGGCATCCTTACCTTGTTTGGTCTGAGGGGTAATGACTTTAGCCTTTCACTATTGAGTGTAATGTTAGCTGTGTTTTTTGTTTTTTGTTTTTAAGTTTATTTATTTATTTTGAGATAGAGAATGAGCTGGGCGAGGGGCAGAAAGAGAATTTCAAACAGGCTCCAAGCTGTCAGCACAGAGCCCAACACAGGGCTCAAACCCTTAAAACCGTGAGGTTATGACCTAAGCCAAAACCAAGAGTTGGACGCCCAACCAACTGACCCACCCAGGTGCCCCTAGCTATGTGTTTTTTATATGTGACCTTTATCATGTTGAGGAAGTTCCTTTCTGTTCCTAGTTTATTTAATGTTTTTATCATGGAGGTGTGTTAGATTTTGTCACATGCTTTTTCTGCATCAATTGAAATGATTGGATTTTTTTTTTTCCTTTAGTCTGCTAACGCGTGTTTCACTGGTTAATTTTTTTATATTGAACCATGCGATATTGTGGTTTATAAGAAATACCTATTTGACCATTCAGGTGACCAAAGTAATATTTCTCATATGTGTTTGGCCTTTGTTCACAGTTCCTGGCTCACAGTTCTCCCAAAACTCTTGGAATTTCCTGAGTGATAAGAGCAATGGGAGCATCTTTTGTTGTATTATTTGGTCTCCGTCCTCAGTTCATGAAAATGCTTCAGAGCCATAAAGGTGAAATGGGTGTCTTGTTATTAATAAGCCCCTTTCTACCACAACTGGATTTTATGTTACTGAGGTGACTTTTGGAAAGCACCTAAGGATCGGGGCTGGTTGCCAGGGGAACCAACCATAAGTAAAAGGTTGGAACATTTAGTCCCACCACCCCCTGATATCCAGGGAGGGTAAAGGGGCTGGAGGTTGAATTGATCAGCGGCTAATGATTTCATCAATCATGCCTATGCAGTGAGGCCTCCATAAAAAACCCAAAAGACAGGGTTCAGAGAGTTTCCAGGTTGATGAACACATGGAGGTTCAGAGACAGTGGCATGCTCAGTGGCATAGAAGCTCTGGGCACTTGCCCCATACCTTGCCCTTCCCCATACCTTGTTTTTTCCACCTGGCTTTCCTAACTTACATCCTTTTATGACATATAAGTAAAGCAATAATCTTGTAAGTAAAGTGTTCTCTGAGTTCTATGAGCCACTCTAGCAAATTAATTGAATCCAGAGAGGGGATTGTGGGAACCTCTGATCTACAGCCAGTTAGAAGCATAGGTGATGACTTGGGCTTGCAGTTGGCATCTAAAGTTGATGGGGGAGGGAGGAGCAGTCTTGTAAGACTGACCCCTTAACCCATGAAATCTGATGCTACCTCCTGGTAGATAGTGATAGAACTGAACTAAACTACAGGACACCCAGCAGGTGTCTGAGAATTGCTTGTTGGTGTGGGGAACCCTCTCCCCCCCCCCCCCCCCCGACCATACACACATTTGGAATTGGTATCAGAACTATTTAAACCACCTTTGCACTTCTGTGATAAATCCCACTTGGTCATGGTGCATAATCCTTTTACCATGTGATTGTATTCAGTTTGCTGGTATTTTGTTGTGTCTGTCTGCATCTATATTCATAAGGAATATTGGTCTCTAGTTTTCTTGTGGTGTTTTTGTCTGCTTTTGGTATCAGGGTAATAGTAGTGTTTTGAAATGAGTTAGGAAATGTTCCCTTCAATTTTTTGGAAGAGTTTGAGAAGAATTAGCATGAGTTATTCTTTTAAATGTCTGGTAGAATTCACCAGTAACACCATCTGGTTCAGGGCTTTTCTTTGTTGGGAGGTATTGTGTGTGTGTGTGTGTGTGTGTGTGTGTGTGTGTGTGTGTTAGAGATTTATTTATTTTTGGGAGAGAGAGTGCAAGCAGGGAAGGGGCAGAGAGAGAGAGAGGGACAGAAGATCTGAAGCAGACTCTGCACTGACAGCAGTGGGCCTGATGCAGGGCTTGAACTCATGAACCTCAAGATCATGACCTAAGCTGAAGTCGGATGCTCAACCAACTGAGCCACCCAGGCGCCCCAATGAGAAGTTATTGGTTGCTGATTCAATCTCCTTGTTTTAAGTCTATTCAGATTTTCTATTTCTTCTTGAGCTAGTTTTGGTAATTTACGGGTTTCTAGGAATTGGTTCACTTCATCTAGGTTATCCAACTTGTTGGCTTCTAGGTGTTCATAGTATTCTTTTACAATCCCTTTTTATTTCTATAAAATCATTAGTAATATTCCCTCCCTCTTTGATTTCTGATTTTCGTGAGTTTTTTCTCTTTTTTCTTAGGTAATCTGTCTAAAGGTATGTCATTTTGTTCATCTTTTAAAAAAAAAACAACTTTTGATTCTATGGATTTACTCTACCATATTTCTTCTTCTTCTTCTTTTTCTTCTTTCTTCTTCTTCTTCTTCTTCTTCTTCTTGTTCTTTTTCTTTATTTTTGAGAGAGCGAGCATGTGTATGCTTGCGAGCAGGAGAGGGGCAGAAAGAAAGGGGAGAGAGGATCTGAAGGGGGCTCTGCACTGACACCAGAGAGCACGATGTGGGGGTCGAACTCACAAACCTGGAGATGATGACCTGAGCCAGAGTTGGATGCTTACTGACTGAGCCATCCAGGTGCCCCATCTGTACCATATTTATATTTCCTATTTCCTGTATCTTCATTCTAATCTTCATTTCCTTCCCTCTGCTAGCTCTGGAATTAGTTTGCTTTTCCTTTTCTAGTTCTTTAAGGTGGACAGTTAGGTTATTAATTGGAGATCTTTTAAGTTTATATATTTTTTGAGATAGAGCACAGGCAGGGGAGGGGCAGAGAGAGAGAGAGAGAGAGAGAGACACAGACACGCAGGGCTCGAACTCACAAATCATGAGATCATGACCTGAATGGAAGACAGACGCTAAACTGACTGAGCCACACATGTGCCCCTCATCTTATTTTCTAATCTTTCTTGGTGACTTCCTCTTTGATCTGTTGATTGTTTAAGAGTGTGTTGTTCAATTTCCACATATTTGTGAGTTTACCAGTTTTCCTTCTGTTAATGATTTCTAGCTTGATTCCATTGTGATCAGAAAAGATACTTTGTGATTTCGGTCTTTTAAAATGTATTGACACTCATTTCGTAGTCTAAATGTAATCTTTCCTAGAGAATGTTTTATGTGCACACAAGAAGACTGTATTCTGCCATTGCTGGATTGCACGTTCTGTATACATCTGTTAGGCATCGCTGGTGTAGTGTTTAATCTTCTATAATCTTCTATATCCTTATTGATATGAAAAATGGGGTATTGACATCTCTAGTTACTATTGTTGAACTGTCCATTTCTCCCTTCAATTTTGTCAATTTTTGCTTCATATATCATGAGGCTCTTTTGTTAGGTAGGGTGTGGGGGGATGTCTTTTTTTTGAGAGTGCGCACACATGCAAGTGGGGGAGAGGGACAGAATCTTTTTTTTTTTTTTTTTAATATTTATTTATTTTTGGGAGAGCGCAAGTGAGGGAGGAGCAGAGAGCGGGCTGACAGGCTGACAGCAGTGAGCCCAATGTGGGGCTCAAACCCACAAACCAAGATCATGACCTGACCCGAAGTCAGACACTCAACCAAGCCACCCAGGTGCGGAGAGGGAGAGAGAATGAGAATGAATGAATCAATCAGTCAATCAATCAATCTTAAGCAGGCTCCACGCTCAGTGAGATCCTACATCCCTGGGATCATGACCTGAGCCAAAATCAAGAGTCAAATGCTCAACAGACTGAGCCACCCAAGCGCCTCAAGTTCTATCTTCTTTCTGTTTTACATTTTTTATCAATATAGAACATCCTTCTTTTTCTCTTGTAACCTTTTTGGACCGGAAGTCTATTTTGTCTGATGCTAGTATGGCCACCCCAGCTCTCTCAGTTGCTATTTGTATGAAATACATTTTTCCATCCTTTCACTTTCAACTTATTTGTGACTTCGTATCTAAGGCAAGTGCCTTGTACACAGCATGTAGATCAATCCTGCTATCTCCCTTAAGCTTTAAAGTACTTGGATTCATTCTTGTCATAGAAAGCTCAAGAAATGCATGATGATAAGCACCATAATTGCCACAGTTTTGCACAATCAACTGCAACATCTGCCTCCTTGACAGTTTCAGAGATGGCCAACATGTGGTCTTGTTTCTCATTTTCTATCACAAAGCGGCCAGTAGAGTGGGGGAGTTTGTTGTCATCACATTCTGCAGGTGATAATCGGTGACTGAGAGAGGCTATCTTACGGCATCTGTCTCACTGCCCTCCACACAGCCTGCCCTGCACACAGAACCGTCTCAACCTCCCTCACCCCTGAACACACAGATACATAGAGGAGTCATATGTGCTCTGGTGCTGACATCTATGTTTATTTCATTTATGATGGACCAAGAGGGAAGACAGCTTACCCAAGTCACATGGCTAGCCTGTTGGCCTTTCCCATCCAGTTCTGGAGGTTGTCTGTTCAGTGCTTCCCTTGTCCAAGGAGAAAAGCTAGTGACGATTCTAGTACTCAGTGTGGTTCCAGGTAGCATCTCTGCCTAGGGTCAGATTGCTGTCAAATGCCGAACTCAGGTGCCCCCCTATAATGAAGGGTGCTCTGCCTTGAGTCTTGTTCTGATGTGTGCATGCCACAGTTCTGAAACCATGTCCTTGAGGTCTGGCCCCAGCTCCCAGCTGGTGAGGAGGCCTCCCCTGTCTAGTGCACAGGCTCCGAAGTCTCATATCCAGGTTTAGGTCCCACTGGCCTGTGTCCCTGGGAGGGTGTGAACAGCCCCCACCTGCTTGCTTGCTGGTAAAGTGACTGGAGGAGGGGGACTTTGGGTACATTTCAGGCACACAGCAGGCTGCTCAGACCTTGACTCCCTTGCCCTCTCCACAGGGCTCCCACACAGACCTTCCAGGAGGTATTGGGGAATAAACATGGGCTCAAGAAGCACTTGTGAGTGGGTCTTGCAGGTGAAGCCCCAGCCCTGGTGAGCTAGGAGAATCTGGCTCTTTGCACATACCAGAAGGGCCTCTATATCCCCCTCTGCCCAGCTTCTCCTCCCCCAGGAAGCCACCGCCTGAGGGGTGGTTGTTTCCGCCACCCAGATGGGGCTGTCACAGCATCTTCATGTGGATTAGTGTTGCTGGCTCCAGCCAAGCTCCAAAGCTGATGCCAAATTAAATGTCAGTTGCTTTGAGGATGGTCGGCTGCTTCCCCAGAAGGAGCTAACAGAGCTATACACAGAGCTGAGTCTTATGCCAGACTCTTAAACCCTCGTGTGTCTACACTGGGTGTCTGTTCCCTGCAGGGCTTATCTCTAAGAGTCAGTGTGTGAATGCACACACACACACGGGCACCTGTTTATCTCTCCTCTCCTGTCTTTGCCTTTGCAAAGTCCCCCTCATGTCACCCATTAGATATGTGACCTTGAGGGAGGCCCTGGACCTCTAAATTCTGATGTCATCATCTACACGTAGGGGTATAGCGCCTGCCTGGAGAGGTCATGTGAGGGTGACACTAGATGCACGTGACGGCACGGTGAGGCCCCTGGGATCATCATGTGACACAGGATACCAACTGTTGTGATGTGAAGGCCTTGTGCCATGTGCGCTAAGTGCCTCAGATGTCGTCAGCGCATGGACGCTGTACCACATGCAGGAGCAGGTCTGGACCTGTCCATCCGTTGTTGATCAGCCTGTGTCTTATTTCCAGTTCAGGACCTCAAGGGGCTTGGCTATGAGAAAGGGAAGCCTGTAGGTCTGGTGGGTGTCACAGAGCTGTCAGATGCCCAGAAGAAGCAGCTAAAGGAGCAACAGGAGGTAAGTCTGTGTGGCATAGAGCAGGCAGGCTCCAAAGGGGCTAATGGAGTATTGTCCCCCCACCTCACCTCACAGGACAGTGGTCATGTTCTATTCTTTCTGAGCCTCCCTGTGCTGGGTGGATCCCACCATCAGTGGAGAGGTTCTTGGATAGGCACGCCCTTGTCAACGGCATTTCACCCCCCAAAGGCCCTTCCCAGCCTACAATTGGACCCAGAGCTCAGTCCTCACACTGCCCGGGCAGCCCCTGAGGCTGATGCTCCACAACTACTCCCCGACATGCTCGTGGGCTGTTCCTGACTAGGTAGTCTCCATTTTAAGCTCTCCTTCCAGTGCCCTCCAACATCCAGTACAGGACAGGCCTGGCTAGCACTGGGCGCCCTGAACGATGTGACAAATGCTCAGTTAGTGTTGCCTGTGTTGGGATGAGGGCTGGCTTGGCAGGGAGCTCTATGGCCAGGGGCTTAGCCTCTGCTGCTTTCCTGGGGAACTACAGGCACACCCTTGGTCCTTAGGGACAGCTCACCCTTGTCACCTCCTCCAGCCTGACAGCCCCGTCACATCTCCTTCAACCCTTCCATGATCAGAGGCTTGCGGTGCCCTCATTTGGTCCACAGCAAGGGTGCCCAGGATGTGCTGGGTTCGGGCCAGATACCAGACTGGGTGAGGCAGAGAGGACTCCTCCCTGCTGAAAACAGGGCATGGCCTGGTACAGGACTTTGTCTTGAGTGCTTGCTCCAAGCCCTGCTCACGTGCCGGCCCAGGGAGGGCAGAAAGTGGGAAGGGTGAGGGGGCCTGACCTGCATGGGGAAGGCCAGGGGGTTGGCCTCCTGCACGTGTGGTATACTGCCTTGCTCACTGGCATGTGCTGCCCGCAGATGCAGCAGATGTATGACATGATCATGCAGCACAAGCGTGCGATGCAGGATATGCAGCTGTTGTGGGAGAAGGCGCTGCAGCAGCACCAGCATGGCTACGACAGCGACGAGGAGGTAGACAGCGAGCTGGGCACCTGGGAACACCAGCTGCGGCGCATGGAGATGGACAAGACTCGGGGTGAGCCAAAGCGCACATTGCAGGTGGGGCACGGTACCTAGCTGAGGCCTTGCCCTGAGGGTACTGCAGGCTCAGGAGGCCACACTCACCTGCCCGGGGAGGCACCTGGAGACACCACACTGGGGCCTTAAACCACCTGCCCAACCTGTAAGGCCTTGGGCAAGAGATTCAGCTTCTCTGCGCCTCAGGTTCCTCAGAGGAAAAAGAAATGGTTCTTTGTGAGTGTTCACTGCTGTCTGAACATGGCACTTAGCAGGGCTGCCTGGAGCAGCAGGGGTTTGGGTCAGGGTCTCAACCATCTGCCTCATTCCCCCATAGCCCCAGACTCCCCTCCCCACACAAGACTCATACCTGTGCTGTGGGACCACCCAGCCCACTCCCTGACTTCTTCCTTTTCTCCTCTCACCTTTCCCTCCTCTACGGGCAGAATGGGCCGAGCAGCTGACAAAGATGGGCCGTGGCAAGCACTTTATTGGAGACTTCCTGCCACCAGATGAGCTGGAGAAGTTCATGGAAACCTTCAAGGCCCTGAAGGTGAGCTGGGAGCATCCTTAGGCACCAGCCCCTGCTGTAGGCCTGTCTAGCAGGCAGCCCTTCGAGTGTTCCAGCCCCTCCTGTTAGCATCACGAGGCAGGCGCCTGAGGCAGCCTCCAGGCCCCCCTCATTCACAGGAGGAGCTGGGCCCTCTTGCCTCAGGAGGCATCTGTTTATGATAGACACCGTCTGTGAAGGGAATTAGCAAATAACAGCTCAGCTGCCGCTTTAGAAACATTTCCCAGGGCTTCAGGGAAATTCTGCTTTCAGTGGAGCCAATTAAGTGCAGTTTACAGGCAAAGCGTTTCTCAGGCAGAAGTCCCCAAGGACTGGGTTCTCCAGAACAAGAACTTCACATTCCTCCCATGCTGTTCTCATGCTCGTGAGGAGAGACAGCTGACGGGACACATCCCATGCCCTCTTTTGGGGGATTTTTGTAAAGCCGCTTTTGTACCGCATGACCTCATCAACAAGGCAGGCACCTTATTGACCACATGTTTTAGCATTCTGTGTAATGAATTGCCCTCAGAACATAGGGCTTTTTGTTGCTAATGAACCATTAATTTTTCCTGCGGTGGGTGAGGCCTGTGTGACCCATCACCTTGCCCTCTTTGACTTGGCCACCAGGCAGCTTGGTACAAAGTCTGGCCCTGGGGACCCTGAGAAAGAGCATCTTGGTCTGTTCTCAAGGAACCTGATCTGGTGCAGAGGAGGCAGATGGGCAGGTGGTCCCAGCAGCCAGCGAGGTTGTTGTGGGCAGTGCGGTGGGTGGAGGCTGTTCAAGCCAGGGCTGGGACCTGGGACAGTTATAGCCCTGGTAGATGACAGCCAACTCCTTGCCCTGCAGGAGGGCCGAGAGCCTGACTACTCCGAGTACAAGGAGTTCAAACTGACGGTGGAGAACATTGGCTATCAGATGCTGATGAAAATGGGCTGGAAGGAGGGCGACGGGCTGGGTTCAGAGGGCCAGGGCATCAAGAACCCGGTCAACAAGTGAGTGTACACTCCCCCTACCACCCTTCTGCCGGCACTGGCCTGGCCCCCTGCTTACTCTGCCCTGTCATTCCCCTGCAGAGGCACCACCACAGTAGATGGAGCCGGCTTTGGCATCGACCGGCCAGCAGAGCTCTCCAAGGAGGATGACGAGTATGAGGCCTTTCGCAAGAGGATGATGCTGGCCTACCGCTTCCGACCTAACCCCCTGGTGCGTGTGTCCCCAGCCTCCCACACGGCTTCTGGCTGGGCTCTCCAGAATCTCCACAGGGGGGTGGCAGTGCTGGTAACAGAGCTTCCCCTCCTTCCCCAGTCTAGCTAGGCAATGTCTCACCAGCACCTCTACACCTTTCCACCTGCCCTCCCCTCTGAGCTCTGGTGAGCTCAGTAGTCCCTAGAAGGTTCTGGGCAGGAGGAATGGCTGTCTTTAGCATTCACCCCCTCCCCTTCTCCCCATTTTATCTTATTTGCCTCCTACAGAACAACCCCAGACGGCCTTACTACTGAGTATTCCAGAAAAACACACGAACGTATTTTCCAAACGACCGACCGTCCCTGGACTGTGGAATGTTCCGGCCTGCATTTCTGCCTGCCCTTCCCGTCGTCTCGAGTGTCGTGCCGTGTATTAAAAGTTCCAGCGCTTGCCCACCATGGCAGCCTGGTTTTGCCATCACCAGAATCCACTCCTGTTTCCTTAGCTGCAGGGCTGGGCTGGGCAGATGGGCTGGGGTCCTGCTGGGAAGGTTCCCTAGTGCTTGAAGAATCTGAGGAAACCACCTAGACCCTGTCTGCCTGTGGCCTCCCTCCCCCCACCCCATCAACCTGGGTTAGAGTTGAGGGGAGCGTCCATGGACCTCCTGAGTGGGACTGGTGGCTGGCCAAACAAGAGCTGGCTGCACCTGGACCAGAGACATCAGGGGCATCCCAGTGTAGCACTGTGCTGCAGGAGGACATTGGAAGGGGTCCCTAGACAGGGCCCAGACCGTAGAAGTGTGAGGCATGTCTACCCAGGGCACACCTATGCCAGTCACCTTGCCAGCAGGTGGCGCTGACGACGACTCCTCCCTGCAACAGTCACACACGGCAAGCCTAGCCTGTGATAGCTGCAGCCTAGGCTGCCCCCGCTGCCCTGGGTCCTGCCATTGGGGTAGACACTTAAGTCCCTGGGGCTCGTGCCCCAGGAGGTGGCTTTATGGGCAGATGCAGCCTACATCTTCAGAGCCTGCACGTCCCATTTGTGCCGAGACCACCTGGGGCTCTTCCTCAGTTGCAGCTGCTGAGTGAGAAGCTTGGGTGGGGTCCCAGGAATCTGAGAGCCCTGCTTGAAGTATTATGGCTTGGAGATCTGGGGGGTCCCCACAACTCCCCCATATGCCCACACACGCCCCTAGTGGGTTCTGCTCAACATCTGTGGGCTCATGGGCTCTGAAAACTCTAGCTGGAGCTGGGCTTCTGGGCTAGCCTGCATTCTGTCATTCAGTAAACACAACACTGACTGAATGGATAGGATCTGCCCCCTGGCATGGCAGTGAACCTGAGACTGATAAATGCTGCGAAGAGGAACTAGGTGCTGTCATAGAGGCAGCCTGGGGAGTGTCTTAATGGGCAGGGGTGGGAGTGTCCAGGTACTGGGAGTCTCAACAGCAGAGCCCAGGCTGGAATGATGTATGCCACCCTGTCTCCCCTCCATGGACACAGCCCAGAGCAGGGCAAAGGGGTGACATTCCCATGCATGGAGGCTGCCCAGGGGTCCCCGGGCTTGAGCACAAGAGTAGCTCTAGGGAGCCAGAGTTTCCATGGATAGGGACCCTAGGCATTAGTCCCAGGCACCTTGCCATCCAGGTAAAGGTCACCCCTTAGTTGAATTCTCAGTGACTGGGAGGCTTGCCAGACTCAGCCCACGGACTTTACTCCCAGGCAAGTGGAGAGTTGGAAGAGATGGCCTCTGAATTCAGTGTGCTTGTGCAGGTGGCTCATTGCAGACACAGATGCAAGGCCAGGTTGCTGGACAGCTAGACCAGACACCCCTCGTCCTGCAGGGTATCAGCCCAGCAAGGACCCTGGGCAGAGAAGGTACCTGGAGGAGGGGACACTGGGATCTGCTTTAAGGGGTGAGGAAATGCTAGAGGGTCCATCTTACAGACAGAAAAGAGGCCTGGGCGTGTGTTGGTACTGCTAGAGTTGGGAAAAGCCCAGGAAGGAGACTGGAGCCTCAGGTCAACCCAGAGGAACCTGAACTTCATGGGCAATAGACAACTAGGGAGGGAGGCTGTCAGGTTGGTGGCAGGTTTAGAGATGGGCCCCAACTGGCATAAGGCCAAGGGGCTGTGTAGAAAAAGGGTGAGTGTTAGAATATTCCCTAACCACAGACTGTGGGCTCCCCCACGGGCAGTTATTGCTGTTTCCAAAGCCACAAGTACCACATGGGCAAGAGTCCAAAGCTGGTTGGAGGGAGTGACAAAGACAGCTGCCTAATTCTCTCCCCCACCGTACAGCCCTCTCTCTGATCCTGAGCACCCCCCATCCACACCCTTTTACATTTTCCCCAGCCTCCTGTAGGCTGTTCAGAACCTCAGCTCTCCCCTCTGTTCCTCCCACCACACACCAGCCCCAGGCCTGATCTATTCTCCTTGCCAGAAACACTGTTCCCAAACTCCTCACCAAACTGGAGCAATCCACACCCAATCTAAACACACCCTTTGGACTCCCTCCCTTTGACCCCACCCACTGTGCAGGGTCGCAGGCTCAGCTGCCCACAAGGTGCCCACGCTACATGGAACAGCACAGAGAGTCCTTCAAGAGACCCTCAAACCCTTGATCTTGGCTGCCTGCCTTCAGATAGTCCCCAGATCTAGTCAAAGCTTCACACCCGGACACGTGCTTAAATGTGTGTGGCCACTGCGTGAACACTCCAGTCCAAGGGCTCTGAAGGGAACTCTGTGTCCAAGCGACTGAGGTTCCTCCATTAGCGCATATGGGCAATGCCCACTTGATCCTAGGGGGAGAAAGGTCTAGGGAATGTGGAATTAAAAAGACTTCTCTTCGGGGTCGAGGTTGGTACACCGGTGCCCTGGGACAGAAAATGCAGAAGTGCAGAAGGAGGACCGGAGAAAGAATTCTCTTAGAATAAAGTTGCCGGCCCAGGGCCCCAAGGTTGCAGACCCGCGCCTCAACAGCGGAAGAATCCGGAGACATGGTGTTCTAGCTTTTTATAGAGAAACAGGCTTGGGCGGCTGGGAAGGCCGCTGAGAACAGCGCTGAGTCCCGCCAGGGTGAAGCGAGAGAGGGGCGGGGAGAGGGGCCGCCTCAAGGAGGAGGGGCCTCAGAGGCTCCCCAGGAGCTAGCGGAGCGGTCGAGGAACTGCGGCTGGACCAGGGCGCAGCGGAGGGCGACCTTTGCGCAGGGCGGGGCCGGGACCGGCCGGGTCCCTGGCACCCCCCTCCCTCCGCCCGCCCAGACGCGCCACTGCAGAAGAGACGGGCGCCCAGGAGGCCGCGCCGAGGCCGCGCCGGGGTCCAGGCGCCGCTGCTATGGACATCCCGCCGCTTGCCGGCAAGATCGCCGCTCTGTCGCTCGGCGCCCTCCCCTTGTCCTATGCGCTCAACCACGTCTCGGCGCTCTCGCAGTGCGTAAGGGGAGGGGCCAGGGCGGACTCCGGGGGCGGGGGTGGGCGGCCAGGGCGGATTGGTGGTAGCCGGGAGGGAGGATGCGCGACGGCTAGCCTGGCTCTCCCAAGCCAGCGTCCCTGCGCAGCTCTGGCCTGGAGGAAGGGGGCTAGGGCAGAACTCCCCACGCCCCCACCCAGCCGGAAGTCCTTTTTCTGCCGGGCAGGGGGCTGTGTGTTGGGGGTGGAGGGCGCTCCTGGGACGTTTAGGGCCTGGGGAGAAAGGTTGAGAAGCAGAGCCCCCCAAAGGGCAGGGTTTTGGAGGGTTTCCGGGGTTTTCCCAGGGCTGTGCCCAGCTGCAGACTCACCAAAGTCAGTCACAGTATTGCCCCAGATAAGGTCCTGATGACCTAGCTCTTGACACACGCACACAGGGACGCGCGTTCTGTTCCACCACCCCTGCCAGATGGCCCC
Organism: Panthera uncia; assembly: GCF_023721935.1. Taxonomy (NCBI): domain Eukaryota; kingdom Metazoa; phylum Chordata; class Mammalia; order Carnivora; family Felidae; genus Panthera; species Panthera uncia. The sequence goes on along the minus strand of NC_064816.1, from coordinate 13,379,243 downwards.
TCCATCGCCTATCTCAAGCTTGGGACTTTTTTCTGTTAAGGTTTGGCCCACCCTGTCTTTAGTCTGTTTTCCCTACGTATTGTGACCTCCCTTGGCTCTTAACCCTAGACCCTAGCCCTGTGGATCCTGCCACACTGTACCAGACATCTGCAAGCCCCTCAGCCAGGGGCTCAACTAGCTCAACTCAAGACATGGGATAGAGGGAGTCTTGACTATGGGGTTGGCTCCTTGGGTACAAATTCCTGGCTCTATCCCCCTGGAACTTGGGTGAGCTAGGTTGTTTCTGGGAGCCTCAGTTTCTTCAGTGTGTAATGAACATAATCCTAGACCTCATCCCATAGTTACAGTTAAGGATTGCAAATTGTGTGGTCTTATCTGATTACTATAATTGTCATTGTTGGGGCCAGGATGGGGATTGTCAGGTGTCAGAGGGGTCCATGAGAAGGTAGGAGTCTGGAGAGAGTGTAGGGGAGAGTGTGGGACCCTGGATAGCTTTCCACCCCCCACTCTGCCCACTTGTGTTGGGGGCTGCCCAAAGATGGCTTCTATTATCTACGCAACCTGCCTTATCAGATTGATGGGGACAGATCAGGGCAGGAGTAGGGTGGAGTTGATGGAAGTATTTGGACTTTAGCTGGGAGGAGTCTGGAGCTTCAGAGAGTGAGGTGTACAGGGCTGAGCACTTAGAGACCTGACAGGCTTGGGCACTGGGTCTGGCCACAGAGAGGCTTGGTGGGACTGAATGACTGACAGCAAATTGAGTTAAACACATATCAGCAAGTGACAGGATGAACTGTATAGTCAGAAAGAGTTGGGGCGCCTCGCTGGCTCAGTCAGAAAAGCACATGATCGGGGCGCCTGGATGGCTCGGTCGGTTAAGCGTCCGACTTCAGCTCGGGTCATGATCTCACGGTCCGTGAGTTCGAGCCCCGCGTCGGGCTCTGTGCTGACAGCTCGGAGCCCGGAGCCTGTTTCAGATTCTGTGTCTCCCTCTCTCTGACCCTCCCATGTTCATGCTCTGTCTCTCTCTGTCCCAAAAATAAATAAACGTTTAAAAAAAAAAAAAAAAAAAAAAAAGAAAGAAAAGCACATGACCCTTGATCTCAGGGTTGTGAGTTCGAGCCCCGTGTTGGGTGTAGCGATTACTTAACAATAAAATCCTAAACAAAGAATTGACTGATGCCCACCCTGTACTTGGCCTAAGTTTGGCAATGATCCTTTCTAAGAAGTCAAGGAGGGTTTCCTGGAGGAGGAGTCATGAAAGATAGGCTATGAAGGATGAGTAAGAGTTTGCCAAGTGGAAGAGACTTCTGGAAGGAGTTTCCCGAAAGGGGAAACAGTTGAGGCAACAGCCTAGTAATGGGAAAGGGCAGTTTCAGGGAATGAGCGATTCCTGGATGGACAGATACTTCAGCCTCAACATTTTGAGCTTCCTAGAGTCTGCTTTTGGCCTCACCAGGGCGAGGTGGGGCCTCAGCAGTGGGCCTGGCCTCTCTGACTTGTTTTCCCTCTCCACAGCCCCCTGGGGGTGGCATTGATGAGTGCCCTGATCCTGGGTCTGCTTTTCATGGCTATCTACAACTTGTCTCCTGGTGATATCTACTATGACCCACTCTATGCTGGTGAGTCAGTCAGAGAGAACTGTGTGAGCAAGGGCCTCCTCCATCAGACTGGGGGTCCTTGAAGGGCTCCCATCAGACTGGAGAAGCTCACAGAGACTGGAGAACCCTCAGTGGTTGGGGAACCTTAGAGGGCCACCCCCTTCAGACCTGGGGCTCTTCAGAGAAGGACTGTATCTTCCCCTCAGACTGGGAGCCCCTGAAAGACTTCCTCATCACTTTGGGATTCCCCTGAGGGCAGAGACAGTGCCTTCTCAACCTGAGGACTTCCAAAGGCAGGGACTGTGCCTCCTCATGAGGCAGAGCTGTGGGTCATGTGACCGGTGGAGCGTGGTGACTGGGAGCAGTCCTTGGACAAGGATCCTTGCCTGGAATCTGGGTCTCAGAAAAGCTGCCTCAGGCCTCTCCCACACCCAGGCTGTGCCCCGCCCACTCTTCCCACAGTGTTCACTATCTTCGCCTTCACCTCGGTGGTGGACCTCCTTATTGCTCTCCAGGAAGATGGCTACATGGTGGGCTTCATGGAGTTCATTACCAAGGAGGTACATAGCGGGCAGCTGGGGATGCCTCCTGCCCTGTCGCCCATCTGAGCCCTGACCTGCCCTTGCAGGGAGAGCCATACTTGCGCACTGCCCATGGAGTCTTCATCTGCTACTGGGATGGCACCGTTCACTACCTCCTCTACCTGGCCATGGCTGGTGCCATCCACAGAAGGTGCATGGGGTGGGTGGAGTGGCACCTGGACCATGAGAAGGAGGTCAAGCTCTCAGGTGGGATCCCAAGCCTGAGTGGAGCCAGAAGTGTGCGTAGGGGAAATCAGGAGGCTTCTCTAGGGCTCCAGCCAGGAGTGGCCAGGGAATGTCACAGGTGTAAGCTATAGTCAGCTCTCTTCTCTTGTACTGCCCTGTGCCTAGGCAGCCACTTCTGTCCTTGGACAGACAGTCTGACTGTTCATTCCTTCATTCATCTCCCTGTTGTCCCTGCTGTTCTGGACAAAACTGGGAGGGACCCAGAGTTGGGGAGCCCAGGGTGGACCCTGGGCTCTGACTGGGGCTCTGAGACTTGGGAACAGGCATCTGTTGGTCACCCCTCCGTCCCTGACCCCAGGAAGAGATACCGGAGCCTTGGACTGTACTGGCTGGGATCTTTCATCATGAGCATCCTGGTATTTCTCCCAGGAAACATCCTTGGTAAGGACTTGGCTTTGAGGGATCCTGTCTCCTTGGGCTGGGTCTCTATCCTGCACCTAGAAGGTTCATAGGTAGAGGGGAGAGGCAGATCAGTATGTGGAGTGGCTGAACCAGAGGGATACCCAAGGTGTATCCAGAGGGAGCAAGTATAGAGGCTATACCCAGAAGGTAAATTGAGGCAAGCCAGGCTAAGGAGCATAGACATCATCTTATGAGCATTGGGGAGGCAGAGGTGTTAGAGCTTAAATAAAGATTGCATTTGTTTGGGGCGCGTGGGTGGCTTGCAGTCAGTTAAGCGTCTGGCTCTTGACTTCAGCTCAGGTCATGGTCTCACAGTTCGTGAGATCGAGCCCCACGTCAGGCTCTGTACTGGCAGCACAGGAGACTGCTTGGGATTCTCTCTCTGTCTCTCTCTGTCTCTGCCCCTCCCCTGCTCTCTCTCTCTGTCTCTCTCAAAATAAATTTTAAAAAATGAAAAAAAATTTGCATTTGTGAATTACTAGTTCCATCTAGGGACTCTGGTGTGATTCACCTACAGGTCTGGCCAGGTCTGGGTGATCCTCACTGAGTGACACCCCCACTCTCCTACTATGACAGGTAAATACAGCTCAGAGATCAGACCTGCCTTCTTCCTGGCCATCCCCTATATGCTGGTCCCATGCTGGGCTGGCATGAAGGTCTTCAGCCAGTCCCGGGCACCAACCAGCTGTATCCCTCACATGGTAAGTGCCCTGCCCCCAGACAGTTCCCTGTGCCAGCATACCTCAGTGTCCCCCCCCATTAGAGTTCCTTGTGGTCAAAAATATGCCCTCTTTGGAAGGATCTCCTTGGCCATTAGGAAAGAAGGGATGAGCCTTTATTGAGTGCCTGTTGGATACCAGACTTCTCACACTGTCTCTCTCCCATGGGGCAGGTACAGGAGGAGCAAAGAAAGGGCCTCCTGCGACGCCCGGTTGACCTGGTCCTTGTCATATACCTCACCCTTGCTGGGTTCTTCACCCTCTTCCGGGGCCTGGTGAGTCTGCAGTGGCCAGCCTTTCTTCTACCTCCAGCTCCCTTTCCTGTCCCCTCCCCAACCATGTTCCTTTACCCAGTGCAAAGAGGTTACTGCTCTCCTGTCTCATCATCCAGGAAGGTTCTTCACTGAGTCTGATCTGAGTGTTCCATGACAAAGCCCCACTCCCTATAACTTTCCCAGCCAAAGTGAAAAGCCAAGGGTAGGGGAGGCCAGAGCAAGGGGTACGGGACCCGCCTGGGAGGGTGGAGAAAGCTTCTCGTGGGAAAAATGTTTCAGATAGGCTGTTGGTTTGCCTGTCTGCCCCAGGTGGTGCTTGACTGCCCCACAGATGCCTGCTTTATCTACATCTATCAGTATGAGCCATACCTACGGGACCCCGTGGCCTATCCGAAGGTGCAGGTGAGAGGGCAGATGGGAGGAGAGGGCCATATGGTCCTGTCATGGATAGAGGTCTACCAAATCCTCTTTGAGGCAGGCACCACAAACACAAGCCAGTTTTTTTTTTTTTTTTCAACATTTTTTATTTATTTTTGGGACAGAGAGAGACAGAGCATGAACGGGGGAGGGGCAGAGAGAGAGGGAGACACAGAATCGGAAACAGGCTCCAGGCTCCGAGCCATCAGCCCAGAGCCTGACGCGGGGCTCGAACTCACGGACCGCGAGATCGTGACCTGGCTGAAGTCGGACGCTTAACCGACTACGCCACCCAGGCGCCCCCACAAGCCAGTTTATTGTCCTACCAGGACGCCTGGGTGGCTTAGTCAGTTGAGTGTCTGATTCTTGGTTTCGGCTCAGATCATGCATGATCTCACAGTTCATGGGTTCGAGCCTCGTGTTGGGCTCTGTGCTGGCAGTGTGGAGCTTGCTTGGGATTCTCTCTCTGCCCTTTCCCCTCTCACGCTCTCTCTATCTCAAAATAAATAAATATATAT
>NC_064816.1:13373342-13374084 GCF_023721935.1 Panthera uncia | reverse complement strand
TTTTAAGTTAAAAAAATTCATTGTCCTACCAAAAATGTCTGTCTTCAAAAATGAAGACAGATATGGTCTTCAAGTATGGCTGGACCTAGGAGCTAAGGCAACTCTGTCTCTGGGCTCTGTTTTCTTTGCATGGACTCCACTCCCTGGTAGTCACTTTGTGGGATTAGAGAGTCAGCCTTGGGCAGCTCCAGGCCTCCATCCACCCTACTTAACCACCCCAGAAGAATCTGAGCTCTTATTTCCCCAGAGCTTAAGCACAAGTCTCAGGCAGGCTCTGATTGGCCCACATGCCCATCATCACTGAATAACATGTCCATTCTGTCGCTGGTCATTATGGCCAGGGGGCTGGAGTTTTGCAGTTGGCCAGGGTCACATGCCACTTCCGGAGTAATGTGGGTGGGCTCAGTGTGTGTATGTATGTGGCCGGGGGAATACCCAAGGGAAATAGAGAAAAGTGTACACAGGGTTGGGAGCACAGAGAGCCCCCGTCCTGCCCGGGTGGGATCTGAGGCTGGCCAGATCCTCCCTGGGGTCTCTACCTCGGGGGTCTCAAGAGACCTGGCTGGGGCAGCTGCTCATCCTCCTGGTCGTGTGCCCCTTAGATGCTGGTGTATATGTTCTATGTGCTGCCCTTCTATGGCCTGGCTGTCTATGCCCTCATCGTCCCTGGCTGTTCTTGGCTGCCTGACTGGGCCTTGGTGTTTGCTGGAGCTGTTGGCCAGGTGAGGTGGGGGGGGGGGGG
>NC_064816.1:13282379-13373242 GCF_023721935.1 Panthera uncia | reverse complement strand
GGGGGGGGGGGGGGGGGGGGGGGGGGGGGGGGGGGGGGGGGGGGAGGTGTGGGTGGATCAGTAGGGAAGAAAGTTTCTGCCTACCCATCAAATGCTCTTCTGCCCTCCCTGAACAGGCTCTGAGAGGCCCCACCCCCAGCTTGGTACCCTAAGATACACTCCATGGGGTCCCAACTCCATGGGGTCAGAACTAGAGAGAGGGAAGGATAGGGGCTGAGAGGGATTCCAGAGAGGGAAGATTTCCTAGAAGAGTGAGCATAGGGGTTGGGCTTTGATGTATGGGTATGAGCTCTCTAGGCAGGGAAGGGCATTTCAAGAATGGGAAGAGCATAAAAACACATAGGCAGATAGCGGTTTAGTGGAGCCACAACATGGGTTAAAGGCAGAGGCAAGAGAATTTGACAGCTAGATGCTGCGGGCTTTCAACTCTGAGCTTGGGGGAGCCATGGAATATGTCTGAGCTGTGGAGGGCGCAGTCAGAGCTGGAGGGCTTGCTTCTGAGTTCCTGATGGAAAGTGATAAAGCCTGGGCCCAGGCCTGGGCAGGGGAAACCAGGAAGACATCTCTGGGGTAGAATGGCCAGGATTTGTGTCGGGGACAGAAATGGGGTAGGGAAGAGCAGGAGGAAGAGCCGGGCCCAGATCAGAGAGATGGGAAACAGGGCCCACTTAAAAGAGTGAAGATGGTTCTGGTTAGACAGCTGGGGAGAGGCTCACAGACAGATGGACAAGGACAGACAGTATGTGCAGGGGCTGGAATATTTAGAGGCAGACAGATGGGCTGGAGAGGGGAAACAGGTCATCAGCCTGGGCTCCCTAGGGTGGGATGTTGATGATACTAGGACCTGTTCTCTCCAGGCCCCTGACATCCACCCTCCCTGTGTGGCCACTAGGCACAGTTCTCGCACATGGGTGCCTCCATGCACCTGCGCACGCCCTTCACCTACCGTGTGCCTGATGACGCCTGGGCCTGCTTCTTCGGGTGCAACCTGCTGTATGCGCTGGGCCCCCACCTGCTGGCCTTCCGCTGCCTTCAGTGGCCCGCCTTCTTCCTGCGCCCTCCCCCTGGCCCCCCGGCCCACCACAAGAAGCAGCACTGAGAGGGCTGGGGACTCCCCAGGACTCTGTTTACATGCCTAGCAAGCCCTGCTTGGGGAAGGGTGGGCTGGGTTGTTTAGAGGCAGAAAGTATATCTCCAGGTGCCTTTGGTCCTGGCCATGGTGGTTTCAGGCCAATGGACAGGATGGGAGACCCAAGGGCCAAGTGTTCCCACAGAGAGGGCCACAGACATGCTCAGCTGTCATGGTACCCCAATCCCACAGGACACTTCTACTGCCTCCCAGAATTTACCCATCATACCATACCCCATGGACCCTTTAGTAAAAAACCTTTTCATGCCCAAATATTGCTGCTGCCTGAGTGTTTCAGGATTCAGAGGTCAGGGACCTGCTTTTCAGACCCCATGAGGGCCTACCCATCGCTGCCAGCGTGGCCATCAGGAGCTGGAGAAGCCGGACAGCAGAAGTCTGCCTCTGGTTGGTATGCACAGCTCCATCTTCCAGATGGGGAAAACTGAGGCTCAGAGAGGTCAAACTCTGTCTGAGTTCACAATCAGTAGAGAAGCATCTGAAACCTAAGTTCTGACAATAAATTATAATTACTAATAGTGTGGCACAGTTATTAAGCACCTACCATATACCATTTCAAGGGCTAACCTCAAGTGGTACATACTGGATCTTACCATATATTCCAGATGGGGAAACTGAGCCTGCAGGAGGTAAAGGTCCTGTTCGGAGGTCATGGCTCCTGGATGCAGCTGAGCTAAAGGACAGAGCCCTGGCCTAGCCCATCCAATCATGGACTCTATAACCCTGCCTCTGCTGTATGGTTGGTTCATATTTTGGGGAAACTGAGGCTGAGGAGGCAGCCAACGGGTTGAGGAAAAGGCTCATTTTATTCCAGGTTCAATGGTTCATTTTCATTCCTGGTTTGAACTTGGGTGAAGGGCCAGGTTCTGGGGGTGACTCAGGCCCAGAGTGGGTCGGGCTTGATCAGACTCCCCTGTTCCCTGCCCCTACCAACATTTCTTAGCCACCTATTGTGTGCCTAGCCATTGGATCTTCACCAAAGAACCACCCAGCACTCTGTTTCCCAGAGGTGGAAACTGAGGCTCAGAGACACCAAGCCTCTCTTCCAAGGTCCTACAGCAGGTGAGAGGCAGAGGCAGATTTGAACCTGTTGCTGCAAGTTCCCTCTGCAGAGTGTGTGACTGTTGTGTGGGGCCCCCACTCCGCAGAGTGAGAACCTTTTGGTGCCCAGGACACTGCGATGGCCGCCAAGTGACAAATGGGAAAACTGAAGCCTGCAGGCCAAGCCCCTTTCGCAGGTTACTGAGCCCTCCCGGCTCACCTTGGGCATCCTGCATGGAAGACTCCATCAGGCCCCCCTCCTCCATTTTAGAGATAGTTAAACTGAGGCCCAGAGTTTCCTCTGCCTGCCCAAGACCAGCCAGCAGGATCGGCGACGTGGACCTGAACTCACTGTCCAGCGCGGTCCTTTCTCGGCTTGCGCCCCTGGTTTCTTCCCGGAGCGCGTGTCGCTGCGTCCCCTTTAAAGCTCCTCCCCGCTCCCGCGTCCGCCTCCCTCCTCCCCTTGCAGGCAGACGCCGGGATTGCGCCGCCTGAAGGGACTTGCCCAGTCCTTCCTGGGTGTTCGGGGAGCGCAGTCCCGGCGCGTAGGGGCCGCTCGGCGGGGGCCGCACGGGCAAGATGGTGAGTGGGGCCACGGGCGCGGGTCCCGGTAGGTCCCTCTCTGGGAATCTGTCTCGCTCTGTGTCTGAATCTACGCCCCTCAGTGTTTCTCCTCTCAGTCTCCCTCTCCCCGCTCCACCTCTCCCGTCCCCTCCGTCTCTCACCCTCTTGTATCTCTGTTCCTTGAACTCTGCCTCTTTTATATCCCTCTCCTCTCCCTACTTTTCCCTCCCTCTTTTTGTCTTCCTGGTCCCTTTTCTTTTACTCCGAGTCCCTACCTCCGCGTCCCCCTTCTCTCGTCTCCTCTTGCTCCCTTTCCTCTCTCCCCTTCAGTCTCTGTCTCTCCATCTTTCCTTAGCTTCTGTGTCTCTTTCCCTCTCGCGTTCTCTCCTCTGCCTCTCCTTCTCTATCTCCATCTCCCCCTGCTCTTCTCTGTCTCGTTTTCTTTTCCTCGCCCTCTTAGCCTCTCCCTCTCTCTTCCTCTACCCCTCGCACCCCCTCCCCCGCCGCCCCCACACCCCTGCCGCTTTGCTGCAGTCTCCTGGCGCACGGATAACCTTGCCGCTGCCGCTGCTCCAGCTCCTCCCCCCCTCCCTCCCAATCCTGGCCTGGGCCGGCCAGAGAAGGGGGCGGAGCTCCGAGCCACCAGTGTTGGGGTGAAGGGGATCTGGCGGGTGGCCTGCGCTGGACTAAGGGCAGGTGAGCCCAGGGGCGTGCGCTTTGCGTGGGAGCTAGAGTGTCAGGTACCGGGAGGGTGCGCGGGTTAGGGGGTGGAGGCTGGGAGGGTCTGCCAGCCTTCTCCTTGGAAGATTCCTCTGGGACCCTGGCCGAGGTGGGGACCTGGGCATGTGAGAATTCCTCGCCGTGGGGAAGGAAGGTCGGGGCTAGTCCTCCGACAGGCAAAGTCCAGGAGGCTGGACTGAGTGCCGTATGCCCCCAGGTGTGTGCTCGGGCGGCCCTCGGTCCCGGCGCGCTCTGGGCCGCGGCCTGGGGAGTCCTGCTGCTTACGGCCCCCGCAGGGGCGCAGCGCGGCCGGAAGAAGGTCGTGCACGTGCTCGGTGAGTCTGGACAGCAGAAGCGGGTCTTGCCCCACGGGAGCCATGGCCAAATGTGATTGCCTGGGTGCAGGGAGGATGTAGGGGGTAGGGCAGTGAGCTGTTCCTGATAGCCGGAATCCCCCCCCCCCCCCCCCGCCCCTACCCCTCTGAGTTCCAGTTCCCTTCCCTGAACTCCTTTAACCTTCGGATCTCCTGACCTCCACCCAGGTCTTTTTCCCATAACACTTCCCTGGGATCCCCTGCCCCAGGTTCCCCACCCCGCTTCCTAGGACCACTTCTGAACTCTGCTTGACTCTCCCACAGAGGGTGAGTCGGGCTCGGTGGTGGTGCAGACGGCGCCTGGGCAGGTGGTCAGTCACAGGGGTGGCACCATTGTCTTGCCCTGCCGCTACCACTATGAGGCAGCCGCCCACGACCACGACGGCGTCCGCCTCAAGTGGACCAAGGTGGTGGACCCACTGGCCTTTGCCGACGTCTTCGTGGCGCTCGGCCCCCAGCACAGAGCATTTGGCAGCTACCGCGGGCGTGCGGAGCTGCAGGGTGATGGGCCTGGGGATGCCTCCTTGGTTCTCCGAAACGTTACGCTGCAGGATTATGGGCGCTATGAATGCGAGGTCACCAATGAGCTGGAAGACGACACTGGCATGGTCAAGCTGGATCTCGAAGGTAACCAGCCCATGGACAGGATGAACCATGTTTCTAAGGAAAGAGAGTGGGAGATATTGCAAAGGATAGGAACCAAATCAAGTTGACCTAAAGGAATTTAGGGGTAAGGTAATGATGCCGATCTGGGGTGAATTCGCTCCCCAGACACATTGGCAATGTCTAGAAAGGGGCTGCTGATGGCAGCTAGTGGGTAGAGGCCAGGGATGCTCCAACACATCCTACAATGCACAGGACGGTCAACCCCCTTCCCTTTCCCCCCGCCCCCCTTGCAAAGGATGACCCCATCTAAAGTGTCAATAGTAAGGACTTTGGGAAATCCTGGGGTAGGATCCAGGCACAGTTAGATCCAGGGAGATCCACTCACACCATGTCAGGAATCCCTTCCTCACCTGTTTCCCTGAGTGGGCTTTCCTCAGGCAGGTTTTCAGCTCAGCAATTAATTTCCTAACAGGGCTAGATAGAGTCCCAGAGTTGTCCCCCATTGGCCCAGCTTGAGTCATGTGTCCATCCATGAGCCAATTACCGTGGCCGGGAGATGGGATGCTCTGATTGGCTGACTGTGGAGCTGGGAGGTGGGCGTTGTGTCTGAAGAATTCCCTCCCACCCGGTTCTGCTTCCTCAGTCCATCCAAGAAGATTCTAGGAGAAATTTCAGAGCCCTCACTTGCTGAACCTCCCAACAATAGCAAATAACAATAATAGCAGCAGCTCTCCTTTATCGGAAGCTCTATGTGCCATGAGCTTGAAGAGCTCTCTGGAGCCTCTTGTTTAATTTTCCCCCAAACTCTGAGAGAGATGCTATTACCAGCAGATGGGCAGCTGACTCAGGTTAGAGCCTTGCCCAGGACACATGCAAATGAGTGATAGAGCCAGGACTCAAGCCTCCATCTGTCAGGGTCCAGGCCTTCTCTCTGACCCCTGTTTGTTCCCCCCTTCATCTGCTGAGAGACGCATCGGCACCTCCAAGGTCTGCCCCTCAAACACACACCACAGAATGCTGCTGAGCTGAGCTGACTGTGGGTTCAATGAAGGACAAGTTAGAAGAACTGAAGGTGGAAGAGAAATCAGTGGAAACTGCCCTGGACAATGCTGGGGATCAAAGATGCTTTGCCAAGTGTCATACTTCCAGGGGCTCCCTGCGGGGGAGTCAGCACTGGACACAGATATCCCCAGCTTCATGGGCTCAGGGCTTGACCAGAGGGAAGCTCCCAGTGCTGAGAGAATGTCAGGAGCACTAAAGACTGAAGGGAGGAGGGTGGCGGCAGCTGGGTTTTGAAGGACGAATAGGAGTTCAGCAGGTGGAAAAAAGTGGAAAGAACATAAGCAAAAGTCTCCAGCGGTGTAAAGGGGGTGGACGTGATTAAGTGTCTTAAGAGGGAGGGTCAAGTGAACCCCAAAGTTAAGGCAAAGGGAACCATTAGGAGTGTGAGCTTGGCAAGGGTGTCCTCAGGTCTGAGGCCAGAGTGGAGGGATGGAGTGGAAGGTCTAGGCTGAAGAGTCACGCAGCACCCCACAAGTCAGGTGGGTAGGAGAGTGTTGAGATTCCCAAGCTGAACCGTATGCGTCCTCCCAGGCGTTGTCTTCCCTTACCACCCCCGTGGAGGCCGTTACAAGCTAACCTTCATTGAGGCGCAGCGCGCCTGCGCTGAGCAGGACGGCATCCTGGCATCCGCAGAGCAGCTGCACGCGGCCTGGCGCGACGGCCTGGACTGGTGCAACGCAGGCTGGCTGCGCGACGGCTCGGTGCAGTACCCGGTGAGCCAGCCCCGGGAGCCCTGCGGCGGCCTGGGCGGAGCCGGGAGCTCCGGGACGGGCGGCGGTGCTGCCTCCGGGGGCGTGCGCAACTACGGCTACCGTCATAACGCCGAGGAACGCTACGACGCCTTCTGCTTTACATCCAACCTCCCGGGTGCGTAGGTCTGGCCCCTACGAAAGAAGCCCCGCCCTCAGGGGGGCCTCTCCCGCCCCTCCCTGTATCTTTCCCACCGTCTGTTTCCTCTCCTTCGCCCTTCCTATCCACACCGGCCCTCCTGGGTCCAGGCCAGGATATCCCCCCACCCCTAGGACTACCCTGGCGCAGCAATCAAGCATCGCTTGGCATCAACATTGCCCTAACCAATGGGGTCCAGGAATGCAGGGGAAGGGGTGTTCCTGAATCCTGTGGCTGGGGTCCTGGGTTGCAGGCACGTAGGGGGTGGGGAGCATCCTGAACCCCTTAGGAGGCCAGATCCCGGGAGTGGCCTTAACCACTCTCCCCCACTCCACCGCAGGACGTGTGTTCTTCCTGAAGCCGCTGCGGCCTGTACCCTTCTCGGGAGCCGCGCGCGCGTGCGCGGCGCGCGGCGCGGCCGTGGCCAAGGTGGGACAGCTGTTCGCCGCGTGGAAACTGCAGCTGCTGGACCGCTGCACCGCGGGCTGGCTGGCCGACGGGAGCGCGCGCTACCCCATCGTGAACCCGCGCGCGCGCTGCGGCGGCCGCCGGCCGGGCGTGCGCAGCCTGGGCTTCCCCGACGCCACACGCCGCCTCTTTGGCGTCTACTGCTACCGTGCACCCGGCGCGCCAGACCCCGCACCAGGCGGCTGGGGTTGGGGCTGGGCCGGCGGTGGCGGCTGGGCCGGAGGCGCGCGCGACCCCGCCGCTTGGACCCCGCTGCGCGTCTAGATCCTGGGCGCAGATGGCTGGGGTGCTTGGCGGCTGGCCGAGTGCTCTGCGGTCTCTTGGAGACAGACCACGTGACTGGAGACTGGCCTCTCCCCCTGCGGTGCGTAGCAGGCTGACCAGGCCTCCTGTGGTCTTTGAACACCGGCTGCGCCCCCGAGGTCCCCATAGACTGGCCAATCCCGGGAGACTGACCGAGCCCCCACCTCTCCTGGATAGTGGATTTCCCCTCCTCCTTCGACTTTCTCCAGGAGATGGGGCATGTCCCCTGAAGACCCCTGGAGGCCAACAGACGCTGAGGTCTCCTGAAGACTGGCAATGCCTCCCCAGGTCACTTGGAAACAGACAGAATCACCCCCTCCCCCGCGGTCTCCTGGAGGCTGGACCCCCGGGATTATCTGGAGATTGGCCTCAGGCCCTCTGCATCTCCCTGGAGACTGAAGACTGATCCCTTAACCCTCCCCCTCAACACGTATAGAAAACAGACACCTCAGAGTTCACCAGGTGATCACGCCCCCGTGGCCACATGGAGACAGGGCTCCTGTCCTCTTCCCTATGGTGACCTGGATATTAGGTATTCCCATTCTTCCCCCCTTCCACTGCGAGTCCTCGAAGTTTGCAGAATAACAGGCCACGTTCCCCGGTCACTGTGAACAGCCCCGCTCCTCCAGTTTCAGGGGAGACCAGCCTCGTCTGTCACCACAAAAACAGATTGACATGCCCCAGCCGGCTCGCATGACTGGCGGCCATGCCCCACCCCTCAGGTATGTCTTTGGAGGGAGCAAATCTGCTCCCACTTGATGGCCTCTTTCCTGGCTGTCACCAAAGAGACCATCCCCTGGGCCCAGGGATCCGTAGGATCCGTGTCACTAGCTGTGGAGAAAGCTGTCCCACTTCCCATTGTTACCAAGGCGACCAGCCCAACTTCTACCTGTAACCTAGTCACACAGCCCTTCCCTCATCAGTCACACCCATGGAGATAGTGCCTCCCTCCTCCAGCTGTAACCATGGATACCACACGTTTCCTGTGTCACCCCCGGGACACCAGAGAGCTACAACTCTGCTTCTTGAAGTCCCCATCCTTACCAACAGCCACGAAGACCACTCTCCCCTACCCCCAGAACTGTCCTGAGAGTGTCCCAACATTCAGTTCTCCAGTTTTCACCATGAGAACAGGCTGCCCTTTCCCCAGCTCTTTGCCCCCCATCCAAGCTCCCTCTCCAAGCTGCTTGAACCCCACAATGGTTGCCATGGAAGCCAAACTCTGGTGTTTGAGGTGACAGAACACCTGTCCCCCTAGGCTTTCCCATGTCAGCAGGGCCCCACCGCATCAAACTGTCACCACAGAGACCGGCAACGTCGTCTCCATGACAACCAACCTCCCAGCTCTCAGGAACTTCTTACCATGGGTGGGAACTGCACCCCACAGGATTTAATGTCTGCTCCTTAACCAGAGAGGCCCAGCCCCAGGCAGCATCTCCAGGTATGGCTGGACTTCTGGAGCCGCTGGACACTCCTCCGTTTGCACGCTAACTATATCCCAGACAACAGTTGTGCACGAGACACCCTTGCAACCCCCAGATGTTTTCATTGCTGCCATACAGATGAGCAAACTGACTCTGGCAGCCCCAGCCCTTTATGCTGTGCAAGCACTGGGCTCCCCACTTCCCCTCTGAGACCACATCTCCATTCTCACTGAGCTCTCTCCTCTAACTGCCCCCTGCCCCACGTTTCACTCCTTAGAGATCCAGGAGAGACAGAATGTTTTTTACACTTCAAAATCCACAGTGAGCTACAGGCTCTAAAGGACAATTTGTGCTAAGAAGTCAGAACCCAGCCAAATTCCCCCCAGCGTTGAGAGCCAGCTCGGGAGAGATGGCCCATGAACAAAGCCACCCCAGCTGTGGGAGCCCCCAGATCCAAGGTCTTCCATGGAATAGCACTGAGGCCCCTCCTGGAACCCCCAACCCCCTTATTGTCACATCCATCTTGAGGAAACCCATCCGTGAGTTGTGGAATCAGGTGGGTTGGATTCAAATCCTGCCGCTGCGACCAAGTGACAACCCCCCTGAGCCTGTTTCCTCCTCTGTACCAGAGCTGTTCTGAGGTCCCAGTGAGTGCAAAGCATACAGCAGGGGCTCAATAAAAAAAAAGTTGTTTTGTTTTGTTTTTTGGATGTATGAGAAAATGAGGCAGCCGATGGGTAATTACTTCATAAATGTACTTTGGTGGACAAAACGTTTCCCAGCTGGGGGTGTGTGATGATGATTTGCTTGAGAAGCATCACCCTCATTCCTCAGGACCACCTCTGCTCTTCAATTTTCCCCGCCTCTCCACTCCCCCATTCTCCCTTCACTCTCTTCCTTGCATCATTCCCCATGTGTCTGGCCCTTCACAGCCCTGTCCCGACTGGGTCGTTGACAAATCCAGTGGTTCCTCTCAGTCCCCCAGGCACCCAAGTGTGCAAAACTGGATGGAGAGTTCTTGTATCAGGAAGGCAGAGAGGTTGCAAATTTTCCCTGGTGCGGAGGTGGAGTAGGGGTGGGATTGTGGCCCGAGAAACATTCACAGTTTCTGGGATACGGACAGAGGGAAAAGAGAACAAAGTGTAAAACCGATTAGGCTGTAGAAGTGAGATGGTCGGTGTAACTGCTCATCCTTCAATACCAGATGTGACAGCCCTCCAAGAGACTCAAGCCACTCATCTGAAGGCAGCGTCCAGCCCCTTCGTGAGACAGCCTTGGGCTCCAGCTGACCTTAGCTTCCTTGCATGGGGGAATGGTGAGAGGCGAATTTCCAGGGATGAGTGCATGGGATTTCTTTCATCCCGCCTTTTCCCTGCGGTTCCTTTCTCCCTTCCGCGGTTCCAGTTCCCTATTTTGCCTTGAGTATGTAATTTTCTAACCCCCACTCATACAATGAGAGTCTAAGGGGCTGACACCGCCCACTCCCAGTTCAGCCAATGAGTGCCGTGGCACACCTCCCCGGGAAACGCTGATTGGTGCAGGGATGGTTAGGGAGGTAGGCTGACTGGTGAGACTGAGTCCTGGGATTTTAAGAAACCAATTCGACCAGGGGGACCTTCCTCCTACTGGAGTTGCTGCATCTCCCACCTAAGGGAGAGCTAAGGGTTGGTAAACTGGATAGAACCCTTTCTGACGCCAGATATTCAGAAAAACCACTCCTTCCTATCGTACAGCCCTCCGTTCACTTCCCAGAGAACTCCAAAGTTTTTATGTGCCCTTCCGGAGATGTTTTATGTTCATTCAAACAAATATGCATATGCATTTCCCCCCCTATTTTTACACAAATGACATTTACACAACATTCACACTGTTGTAGCATTTCTATCTAGTTCCAAGACATTTTTATCATCCCCAAAGAAAACCCCATACTCATGAAACAAACACTCCCCATTCCTCCCTTCCCTACCCCCCTGCCCTGGCAACTGTTTATGTACTTTCCACCTCCAGAGATTTGCCTATTTTTGTAATTGATTTTTTAAAAAAATGTTAAGTACTCTCTACACCCAATCTGGGGCTCAAACTCATAACTCCAAGATCAAGAGTTTCACACTCTACCAAATGAGCCAGCCAGGCGCCCGTAGATTTGCCTGTTCTTGATGTTTCATACAAACAGAGTCATATAATATATGTCCTTTTGTGTCCAGCTTCCTTCACTCAGCATAATATTTTTGAGGCTCCTCCATGTTGAGTGTGAATCAAGACCTTATTCCTCTTCATGGCTGAATAATATTCTGTGGTATGTGTATGCCACATTTTGTTTATTCGTTCATGAGTTAATGGACATTTGGGTTTTTCCCCCTTTTGGCAATTGTGAATTATGCTGCTATGAACATTCTGGTGCCATGTATACTTTTAAAGTCATTCTTCTTTTACTTAACAATATATATTTGAGATAGTTTCCATCACCGTATAAAGATCCCCCACCCCCATATCCTTTGAACGTTGGCAGGTTATTCATTGTTTGGATGCACCGTCATTTTTGTAGCCCACTTCCTAACGGCAGATGTTTAGAGTCCCCTATTTTGCTGTGAATAAGTGCCCACATCATCTCACACAAGTATAACCAGAGGAGGATAGAGGATATCAAGAGTTGTTGAATCAAGGAGTCACGTTTGCCACTTCGATAGTGGTCTCCACCTTTTCTTAGGGGTGGGGCCAGTTTATACGCCACCAGTAATAGATGTACTCCCCTCTTTCCACACATCCTAATCAGCATTGTGTGTTATCCCTTTTTACCATAGTGAACCTGATAAATAAGAAACGGTATCTCGTGGTGCTTGTCACTGGCTGTTCTCTTATTATGAGTGAAACCGAACAAACATTCTCCACTTTGACGTTAGGTGCAGGTGGTTGAGGAAGTCATAAATCGTTCTCAGGTTGGGTATGCTGTCATCATTGATCAGTGCAAGCCTCCTCTCCTGTTAGATTTATTTGATTCTCTTTTTAAATATGCTCTTCTTGGGGCGCCTGGGTGGGTCAGGCGGTTATGCGTCTGACTTCAACTAAGGTCATGATCTCATGGCTTGTGAGTTCAAGCCCCTCGTCGGGCTCTGTGCTGACAGCTCAAAGCCTGGAGCCTGCTTCGGATTCTGTCTCCCTCTCTCTCTGCCCCATCCCCACTTGCTCTCTCTTTCTCTCTCAAAAATAAACATTGAGCAAAATTTTTAAAAATGCTCTTCTTTGTTCATCCTGATGTTCCTGCAAAATGTGTATTATTTTGTTGAATATAGGTTGTAGTTTAAGAGCATCTGTATTTCCTTTTCTGTGAACATGTTATTCACATCCTTTGCCTATTTGGCTATTGGATTATTCGTCTTTTTTTCCTATTGAATTGTAGGAGCTCTTTATATATTAAGACAAGTCTTTTATCTCTGATTTGAAAATTTGTTTCCAAGTTGGCATTTACCTTTTGACCTTGTTTATGTTTTTTGTTTTGCTTTTTTTTTTGTTTTTTTTTTTCTTTTTGTCAGTATTGCTTTTAGGATAAAGCCTAAACTCCTCACTACAGCCCATATGGCCCTGAGTAGTCCATCCTCTGTGTCTCTGACCTTGTTTCCTCCTACTATCTACCTCTATCACTCTGCTCCAGCCAGTATGGATTCCTTGCTGTTTCTCAAATAGCCCACGTCCCTTCTGGAAGAGGATATTTGCCTCTTTCTTCTGCCTGAAAGTGTCTTCCTTTTTTTCCACTCATCTAGTTAACACTACTCCTCCGTTAGATCCCATCCACCTCCTCTTGGAAGCCTTTCTTGACCACCTCCCGGGGGCATGTCTGTCTTGTTCACCATTATCTCCCCAGCACCCAGCACAGTACCTGGCTTATAATACCTGCTCAGCAAGTAGTTGCTGAGTAAATTAATGAAGAAAGGTCTCAGGAGGCGACAGGCAGGTTGAACTGTTAAAAAATTTTATTAAAATGTCCAAGAAGTACATTAATATCCACAGTGTCAGATACCACAGACCCACAGAACACTGCAGCTCACAGCAAAACCAGCAGAACCCGAAGCTGTTCACGCGCGCACACACTCACACGCATGCCACGCACGCGGCACACGCAAACACACGCACATCCCAAAGGGAAAGACTAAAAGACAAACCACCCACTTTAGAAAAGACCATAGCCCCCTCCCACCAGGGAGCTGGGTGGAGGCCGAGCAAGGGACTAAGGGGGCCAAGGGCAGGGAGCATAAACCAAGCCCCCCCCTAAAAAAAAGTTGCACCCCCAAGCACCACCCCCAAAGGAAAATTATTTTATGACATGAATTATTGAAGATGTGTTATTATATTTTTAAAAGCAAAAAAAAATTATCAAAGCAAGAAGGCAAATGTACATCCCTGGGCTTTCTCTATAACTATAAGGTGGAGCAGGAGATAATGTCTATAGCGGGGAAGACTGAAGACCATGGTCAAGGATAAGGGTCTAGTTTGCACTTCTCAATCTTTTCCTAAACCTGCCTGTGCATATGAGAGAGTATAATTATGCTTCAGTCCATTCCCCCAAAGTAAAGGCGATGTTTGGAATCAGACAGATGAAGGACCAAATCCTTTCTCCTGTCTTGGCTGTGGATTCAAACCAGTGCCTTTCTCTTCTCTGAGCCTCAGTCTTGTTATGTGTAAAATGGGGAAATAATAGTTCCAAAATCACTGGGGTATTGAGAAGATTCAAAGAGATAGTGTGGGAGTCCTTAGCACAGTACAGACTCCATAGTCGTTGGCTATGATTATTCCTTCCCAGGAGGAATATAGGCTCAATCAACACATTTCTTTCTCTACTGAACCCTTGGACCATCTACTTTCTTATTTTTCTTTCTTGCAGAGGGCCATTCCCCACTGTAATTTTTAACACAGGTCCACAGACTTTTCCCAGAGGAGAGGAGTTCAGAGGGGACAAAACATGAAGGATACCATGGGGGTTTTCCCTGCCAGAGATCAAGGAGCTGAATCCTGGCCTCTGGCTCGGAGAACTATTTTACAGGTTGCCAATTGGGGGAACAGATTTAGTCAGTTCTTTCCCACTTAAAAGATTTTTAAAAAGCAATGAGAGAAAAAATGTGTGTGTCTCTATGTGTGTGTGTGTGTGTGTGTGTGTGTGTTTCAGTTTTTAACGCTGTGCATTTCTCTACAACATGACCGCAGGAAGATGTTACTACTTCAAGTTTTAAGCATTTCTAGTCCACCAGGCAATGAATGAAGACAGGGATGGGGCAGGAGTGGGGGCAGGACCCAGGGCAGGGGCACTACCAATGTCTCTGGAGGGACGGGGATGGGCACTGAGCTAGAAAACTTGGCACCTCCTTGATCCAGGAAGGAGGTTCTTTGTCTCCCTGAGAGATGGAGGGGGAAGAAATCTGGGCTCATCAAGCCCTAAACATCCTCTCATCTGTGTGTGTGAGAGAGATTCACCACACGTACAGAACCACCAAATCTCAGCACTGGACTAGACCTGGGAGGGTAAGCAATACACCTTCCTTCTATTCCCGTATATTGCTCTGACTATTCTGACCCCTAACTCTGAGGGCACAGAAGGAGGTTATTCTAAAAACATTCCTAAAATTCAGTACATAGGAGTTCCATACTCCATTTATCCACCAAGACCAGAGAAGGAACTTGCGCTGAAGTCCAGGGTGAAGGAAGACAGCTGTCAAGTTCAAGCAGTGTGTTTCCATGGAGTTCTCTATTCCCAAAGCCAATGACCTTAACTAAAAGCTTCAGCCTGCATTTAGTAAACCTGCACATCTGACAGTTTACTAAGCCTGATCTTCTGGTGTGAAAAGCAATTCCTTAGTGTGAACCCAAACATACACTCTTGCACCTTCATCAAAGCCTTATTTCAACAACTGGTAATCGGCCTTGCCAACAAAAGACTTAACCAATGCAAAGAATGATCTTTGCTGATTGTGCTTCCCTTCACTGGGAGATGGTCCCAGAGTTCAGCCTGACTAGAACTGACTTTTCAGATACATGGCTATGCCTGCCAAGAGGACCTTGTGTATGTAAGAAAGAGGAGAGAGGAGCTTTTTACAAAGGATTGTGGAGGCGGGGGGGGGGTGTGGTTTGGGGCTCAGGGACTTCTAGACCCTCTTGTTTTTCTCTGGGCTCTGTCTCCCCAGGTGAAGGCTCCGGGGAAGGTGTGGGAAAGGGGTTGTGCTTCCTTTTGCCTGGTTCTTCAGCAGAAATTCCCTTCTTCCTTCTCCCAGTCCTCTGCTGGGTGTTTCTTGTGTTTTCTGCGCTCCTTGTGCGATTTATGGTGGTGATGCTGGTGATGGTGCTGGTGGTGGTGATGATGTCGCCGCATCCGATGGGACCGTCTGGCTGCAGGGAAGTGAGGGAGGACAAGGAAGCGGCAAAAGGTGGTGAGAGGCGGGTGGCCTGATATAGCGGGCCTTTTCATGGAAAGGAGAAACGAAGGAAACACCAGGCAGGCTGGTAAGTTCTCACTTATCTGCAAGGCTGCATTATCAGGCAGACATTCGGCCAGATCAAAGTGTGTAGCAATATGACGGGGGTTTTTTGTTGGTTTGTTTGTTTTCTGCTTCTAAAATTTTTGTTAATGTTTATTTTTGAAAGAGAGAGACAGAGCACAAGTGGGGGAGGGGCAGAGAGAGAGAGAGAGAGAGAGAGGGAGAGGGAGACACAGAATCCGAAACAGGCTCCTGGCTCTGAGCTGTCAGCACAGAGGCTGACGTGGGGCTCGAACTCATGAACGGTGGGATCATGACCTGAGCTGAAGTCGGATGCTTAACTGACTGAGCCACCCAGGCGCCCCAGTAATATGACATTTTAATTGGAGACCACAAATAACTGGAAACCTGTGTTGGGGTGTCTGGGGACAGCCACTTACGTTTGGTGCAGACGATTTGGGGCTGGTCCCACTTGCCATCGCTCCGGCATCGGATGACGGCCACATGGTGCTGGGTAAATCCTTCATCACATTGGTATCGTACAGTGGCATGAACATTATACTTGGCCTTGCGAGCACCAATGGGTGAGGCATTCTGTACTGCTGGAGGGGGACCACACAGCACTGGAGACAGAGAAACCACCGGTAAGGGAAGTGACCATCAAGTCTGGGGCTGAACTGGTTTCTTCTCTTGTTGGGAATAATTATACCCATCAGCAGGTCCTGCTCTTCACTCAGTTGTGACCTCACATGGACAGAAGTGACGGTGTCTGTCTCCTCTACCTAACCCAGGAGATCCTTAGGGGCGGGAACCTCCTGGACACATCCCATCCTCCTTAATCCTTACCCATGATAGCAATGAAGGTGGGAGATAAGAATGATATGAGTAAAGGAAAGGAAGAAAGGACATGAAAGCTGTCACGGACACATAAGTAAGAATAAGCAAAAGTATAAGAGAAAGGTGGACACGAGAACGCGTATAAGTGTTCCCTTAATATGTAAAGAGCTCTCACAAATCAATAAGACCAACAAACCTATAGAACGTTATGCAAAGGAGATGAACTTGCAGGTCACAGGAAAATAAATACATCCAAATAGCTTATGAACCTATGAACAGTCGGTTATTCTCATCCTTAAAGGCACGCAAACTCCCCTAACAAGTAGATCTTATTTTTTCACCGCCCAGATGAACAAAGAACAAAAGATTTGAGAACACACAGAGTTGGCAAAGGTCGGGAAAAAATGGGCACTCTCACACAGCACTGTAGTGAAAATTGGGCAGGGCTGACTTACATTTACACATTTAAAGAAAACAAGGACCCCACGAAAGGCAGAGGCAAGTGGTGGGGAGGGTAGCGGCATACCTGTTCCCTTCTTACAGACATAGGGGAGGTTGTAGTTACAGGGAACGTCGTTCCAGCGCCCGCTCTCATGTGCAACCATCACCACACAGTCCTCCCCACCCGCGAAGAAATTGTCAGGCTGGTTCTCCCGCCAGTTCTCATATTGCTGCAGGAATAGGGAGCAGAGAGGCTCAGACTCCGTCACGGCTCACTGTAGGACTCCCCTGGCCAGCCTACTCAAACTTGAAGGACTCAGTGTTTCTATCTCTACAACGGGCACCGTTCTGCCGGATGGTGGCCTCCACTGCACCCGGAGTCACCCCTCCTCTGGCTGCAGGGCTGCAGTGCCCTCTTCCTTGGCCCTCCTACCTGCTTCCTTTCTCCCTGACAGTCTAATCTTCCACCTAGGTCACTCTGAGATAAATAGTTGAGCAAAGGTCCAGGAGGGATTCCCGGAGAATACAAGCGGATAGCTGAAGACTCAAGGGTAGAAATGATGCAGGAAGGGAACAGAATTCCAAGCAGAGGGAACAGCTAGCACGAAGGCCCAGAGGCAGGGCGGTGCTTATCCTGTTTGAGGAATAGAACAGAGGCCAGTGGGGCTGGAGCTGCTGGGCCGAGTTGGGGTATGGTGAGTGGGTGGGCAAGGGCCAGTTCTTGCGGTAGAGGAGGTGGATTTTTTCTTATTTTTTATTTTAAAGCAGGCTCCAACGCAGGGCTTGAACTCACAACCCCGAGATCAAGACCTGAGCTGAGATCAAGAGCCAGATACTTAACCAACTGAGCCACCCAGGCGGCCCGAGGAGGTGGACGCTTTGAAACTGTGGTAAAATACATATAACGTAAAATTGACCATTTTAACCATTTTTACGTGTCCGGTTCGTTGGCATTAATAAGATCCACAATGTTGTGCAATTATCACCACTGTCTAATCCCAGCACCTTTTCATCCCTTCAAACAGAAACTCTCTCCCTATTGGCAATCGCGCCCCATTCTGCCCCGCCCCCAGCCCCTGGCAACCACTGATCCACGTTCTGCCCCTGCGAGTTTGCCTATTTTAGAAACTTCACGTCAACGAAATCACACACTCTGTGGCCTTCTGGCCTTTTCCACCGAGCAGGTTTTCCAATTTCATCCACACGGTAGCACATATCAGCTTTTTACCTGAATAGTATGCACCGTATGGATGGACCCCATTTTGTTCATGCATTTCTCTTTTGATGGCCATTTGTGCTGTTTCCACCTTTTGGCTACTGTGACGAGTACTGTTGTGGACACGAGTGTACAAATATCTGAGTGAAAGATCTTTCTTCTTTTGGGTATCTACCCGGGGGCGAAGTTTCTGGGTCCTGTGGCAATTCTGTGTTTGACTTTAACTTTTTGTGGGCCCGCCAGACTGTGTTTCACCGCAGGAAGAGGTGGATTTTTATCCTGAGAACAACAGAGAGCCTGAGAGGACTTGAAGCAGGGAGAATCCTGATCTATGATTTTGAAAAGGTCCCCGTGTATAGGTTTTCCTTTTCGGGTGGACGCGTTCTGTAACCAGATGGAGGCGATGGCCGCACAACGTTGTGAAAGTATTAAATGCCACTGAATTATACGCTTTAAAATTATTAATTTGGGGGCACCTGGCTGGCTTAGTCGGAAGAGCATGCGACTCCTGATCTCCGGGCCATGAGTTCGAGCCCCACGCTGGGTGTGGAGATTAGTTAAATAAAACATTTTTCAAAGGGGGCACCTGGGTGGCTCAGTCGGTTAAGTGCCTGACTCTTGATTTCGGCTCAGGTCATGATCTCATCGTTCGGTTCCTGAGATCGGTCCCCATGCGTCAGGCTCCTTGCTGAGAGAGAGAGAGGGATTCTCTCTCTCTCCCTCTCGCTCTGCTCCTCCCCCAATCGTGTGCTCTCTCAAAAGAAATAAACATTTTTTTTTAAAAGAAAACTTTAAAATGGTTAATTCTATGTTATATGAATTTCACCACAATTTTTTAAAAAGTCCGCCTGGCTGCCAGGTGGCGGGGCTAGAGGGTAGGTAGCAAGCGTGTGTTTTGGAAGGTGGGGCTTGGGGGGCTGCTGCAGGGGTCCCGGTGAGTGATGAGGGAGGCTGGTCAGGCAGGGGGCAGTAGGGAAATGGGAATATCTTAAAGTCCATGGCTGGAGGACCCGGCAGTGAGCAAGAGGAGACCTCAGGCCCTAGTCCTACGTTTATAACTTCAGTCACCGGGTGGGCCGGGTGTTTACAGGGCTGGGAAGTCAAGGGTGACCTGGAACTTCGCTGAAGCTCCTTTCCCAATCTCAGAGCCACGAGGAACTTTCATGGTTGATTTGCACAAGAGGGTAAAGTCAGGCCAGAGCACAGAGCCCACGCGGCTTATACACATCCCATCGTTCTAGGGAGACCCAAGCCTGGCTCCTGCCACTCACCAGCCCCGTGTTGTCCGTCCACTGGAAATCCCTCTCCACGATCCTGTCATTCAGGCCGATCCAAGTGTTTTCACGCCCAAAGCCTGCGAGGTGGGGCATCCTGAGGGCTGGGTGCCCACCCCTCCCCCAGCCTAGGCTGTGGGCCGGAGGAGGGGTGGAAGGTATGGGAGGGGAGGACCCAGCCCCTCCCCCAGACTCTGTGTGGGCTGAAGGCGGTGTCCCCCCCCCCACCTTCCCAAGCAGATGAGAGTGGGGGGGGGGGCATGAAAAGGGCTGGAATTAGGCTCCAGTCTTGCCACGATCAGTGGCTTAAACAAATAGCCACAGGAAGGAATAAACAGAGACTCATCAGGTTTTGCAGAAATTAGAGTAAGGGATAGGAGAGCCAGCAGGCCGGGCTGGACCAGGCAGGCGGGTGAGACCTAGTGAGGGAGTCAGTCACTGAGTGTCCTCAAGGATAAGCATGTGTTTGATTACATTGAGGGACAAAACAAGAATGAAGGAACCAGGGAGTTAACAAATGAAAGAATTAACAGGGGATGGGATGGGGAAAATGTGAATCATTGGATGGATGAACAAATGGCAGAGGGATAATGAATAAATCAATAAATGCCAGATTTAATTGATGCAACACTCTTTTTCTAGATTTATGCGGAGCTCCTTCCTCATTTCATCCCCCACGTCACAGATGCTTCTTCATTGCCCTCTTTCCCCTGGCTCTGTTTTACTTGTCATCAGTGCACTTAGGACCAGCTAAATTATAGTATAGATTTATTTAATTAGATATTTACTTGTTTGCCTATAGCCCTTACAAGAATGTCAATCCCTGCAGACAGGACAATATGCGTCTCACTCACTGCTGTGTCCCAATGCCCGGAACGGTGCCTGGCACATAGCAGATACTCAGTAAATATTTGGTGAGTTAATGAATGAAGTGAAGTATGAAATAACAAGTGAATAAATGGACATATGAATTAAAGTGATCAGGGCTAGCATTAATAAACACAGCTTCAGAAAGGTAGTGTCTTCAGGACCCTAGGGGATGCCCTGGCAAAGGGACTGCAAGGGCCACCCCGCCCACTCCAGAGTCCCTACTGTTAATGAAGCTGTGTTCCTCGGGTGAGTGGACGCTGGTCAGGTGGCCCGCTCGGCGGCGGCAGTCCCTCTCGGCGTCCTCCCACGCCCGTCGATGGGCAAAGTAGCGGTAGCAGTGGCCCTGGAACTTGTGCCAGCCGTGGTCACAGCCCTCTGTGTCTGGGAGGTGGGATGGGAGCGTGAGGGAGACTGGCCTTGTGTCAAGGCCTGCCCTGCTGGTCATGAGCACAGCCAGCGCACCAGAGAGAAGGCCAAAACCAAGGTCACTGTGGGGCCAGATCACCCCTCTTCCTCCCCCCATCCTCCTGAGGCTCTGTCCCCCCACCCTTTTTACCTCTCCCCCCCCATATTCACTTCTTTCTCTGTCGCAGGAAGATATTCAACTGAAGATCATTACACCCATCCCTCTCATCCCAACTCTGATGTCGCCTCTGATCTGGCCGCACCCTCTGTGTGGACCTGGGAACTCAGGAAATGGTCTCAGGAAGCCCTAAAATTTCTCTCCCGGCAAAAGGCTCAAATAGACATTTCTCCGCAAAAGATATACAGATGGCCAATAAACACATGAAAAGATGCTCAATATTGTTAGTCATTAGGAAACGCAAATCAGAACCATGATGGGACACTATTTCACACCCCCTGGGATGGATAGAATTAAAAAAAAAAATGGGACATCTGGGTGGCTCAGTCGGTTGAGCCTCCGACTTCGGCTCAGGTCATGATCTCACGGTCTAGGAGTTCGAGCCCCGCGTCGGGCTCTGGGCTGACAGCTCAGAGCCTGGAGCCTGCTTTGGATTCTGTGTCTCCCTCTCTCTCTGCCCCTCCCCCATTCATGCTCTGTCTCTCTCTGTCTCAAAAATAAATAAACATTTAAAACAAAAATTTTTTAAAAAAAGGAAAATAACAAACGTTGGCAAGGATGTGGAGAAATTGGAACACTTGTACATCGCTGGCAGGGATGTAAAATGGTGCAGCCACTGTGGAAAACAGCCTTGTAGTTCCTCAAAATGTTAAACACAGAATTGCCATACGATCCAGCCATTGTACTACTGAATATACACCAAAAAGGATGGGGGGAGAAAAAAGGAAAACGTTGTCCAAACAAAAACTTACACACGAATGTTCATGGTGGCACTATTCATATTAACCACAAGGGGGAGACAACCCAAATATCCACCAAGCGATGACCGGATAAAGAAAATGTGATCTCTCCTTACAATGGAATATTATTCAGCCATAACAAAGAATGAAGCAATGATACACACTGTGATGTAGATGAATCTGGAAGCCATCATGCTGAGTGAAAGAAAGCAGACACAAAATGACACATAGTGCATGACCTCATTTATATGAAACATCCAGAACCAGCAAATCCATTGAGACAGAAAGTAGATTAGTGGTTACCAGGGGCCGAGGGAGATGGAATGGGGAGTGACTGCTAATGGATATAGGATTCCTTTTTGGGGTGATGAAAATGTCTTGGAAATAGCTAGAGGTGGTGGTTGCACAATATTGTGAATGCACGGAATGCCACTGAGTTGTACATTCTAAAAAGGTTAATTCTATGTTACGTGACTTTTATCCCCAAAGAACAATTTGTCATCTGTTCAACTCACGGCCACAGAAACAGAGATGGAGACCTGAAGCATATGTGAGAAACATGTGGCCCAGCAACCAGCCCCCTCTTGGTACTGTTTCTGGGGTCTCGGTAGAGACTCACCTTTCTCGCAGAGGCTACCCCCGTAGCTGGGGAGGCAAAGGCAGACGAACGTGTTGACCTCATCAATGCAGGTGCCTCCGTTCTCACAAGGGCTGGAGACACAGTCATCAATATCTGGAGGGGTGGGACTGAGTTAGAGGTCAGCCTCCCCTTGGCTCCCAGTCCCCACAAGGAACCAGGCAGAAGATGAGGTCATGGTCCTACCATCCATCCTGGACCTGCGTGAAGCAACGGTGGTCTGCGCAGATGGCCCAATGACTCTGGAGGTCAAGGGGGTGGAGCCTCAAACAATTAGCATGAATTAGCATTAATGAGAGCAGATGCCACTGGGCCAGCTGAGAGCCAGAGTGTGTGGAATGCTCCACTGGCCTTCAGAAGAGTGAAGGTTATACTCTGGCAAACAGACTCCTAGAATGTTGAAGATGGAGGGTCCTACCAGAATGTGGAACTTGGGGAAACTGAGTTCCATAACATTTGCAAGGACTTGCACAGAGGCACAAAGGTAGAGCTGTTTATAGGTAGAGCTAGAAATCAGTTGAACTAGATATCAGCTGAGCTCTCATTCAACCAATTTCTGTGTAGATTGTGCCTGAGTGACTTGGGCAAGTCACTTCCCATCTCTGGGACTCATTTTCGTGTTTGCAAAATGGTGATAATAATAGCACCTCCTCAAGAGTGGTTGTCGGTGGAGGGTCCATGGAAGAGCTCACGAAATTACATTGCTTATATTTATTGTTATAATTCTATAATTAGTATGGTTGTGAAATGAAATAACGTGCAGGGCTCAAGATTTATGTCATTTATATTTATTGTTAAAATTTCCTAATTTGTCATGTTCCCTGTGTTGGGCTTTGGGGCTAGGAAGAACCCCTCTTGGATCAGGGAGGAATCTGAGCCTTATCATTTGTCTTTTCCTCTCATCTCTGCCTGGTAGTGATGGGTGGCAGGACACCTGAGCCATGGTCCCCAGGACAAGAGCTCAGCTGTTTGGTGCTGCTTCACCTAATTGGGACTGAGTTACTGGATCCAAAGAAAGGGGGAGGAGAAGGGAGCATCTGAAGCCGGCCTTTTATCCCTCAGTCCTCATGGGGATGGCTGCTGAGGTAGACCCCAGGGTTCTGATCCAAACAAGTCTAGGTTCAGATCCTGAGTCTGGGGCACTCACCAATCTCACAGTTCTCCCCGGCGAAGCCCTGGTCACAGGTACAGCCGTACATGGTGCCGTTGGCTTTACAGGTGCCCCCATGCAGGCAAGGGTTGTTCTCGCAGGGATCCAAGGGGGCTGCAGGATGGACAGGCAGTGTAGAGAGGAGGCAGGCCACCATGTCGTCTGCCTTCCTGGAATCCAGACCTAAGACTCCCCCAAACCCTCTCTGTGGAGTCCCCTCTATAACTTCCCAATAGGCAGTTGCAATTGTCAGTTTCCTCTTGCATTCTCCTCTAATGAGGAGCTTATTCCTTTCAGGAACTGCCCCAGAGCATCTGTGGGCCACTCTGCTTATGGAAACAGACTGTAGTGGAACTAGCTTCCTAAAGCTTCTTTTGGGAAGTCTCCCAGAACATGGATTTAAGTGCTTCCCTGACTTGTCCCTCTCTTCTGGACATGGCCTGATGGCCATTGCGCTTCTCACAACTTGGAGCACAGAGGTGGATGTAAGGTCCCAGGTAGGGTATGAACAGCACTAGCCAAGAGTGAGAACTATCACCTCCTTCATTCTGGTGGCTCAATCTTTTTTGATGCAGTGGTTGGAGAGGTGCTGGATTATTGTAGTTATAACCACGGGCTCTGGAATCAGAGAGGTTAGTTCAGTCCCTGACTCTGCCACTCATTAAGGACCCTGGACAAATTACTTCTCTGAATTTCAGTTGCCTCATCCACAAAATAGAAATCAGAACAGTTCGTCCCTCTCCCGGTCCTGACCATAATGCCACGTCCAGCTCTGTCTATATCAGCTTGAGGCATCTTCAGAGGTCTCAGCATTGCTCTGTATGGATTTGGCACTCAGGGAGCATTGAGGAGTATGTGTCCTTGTCCCCCTCCCCCACCATTTCCCCCCTCAGCTGGGCTTCCCTGGAAGCAGTTGAGTCTCCCCTCCCCATCTCAGAGGCCCCGATGCCTTGGTGGGTGGTCTCCACCCTGGAGCCTGGGAGGCACAGAGCGAGAATTCTCATCCTATCCCAGCCAACCCCCATCCCTTATCAGGGCAGCGTCCAGTCCTCCACTGTGTAGACACCAGAACCAAGGCCCAGAGAAGAGCAGGGCCTGGCTCGAAGCCACACAGCAG
Source organism: Panthera uncia (assembly GCF_023721935.1). Taxonomy (NCBI): domain Eukaryota; kingdom Metazoa; phylum Chordata; class Mammalia; order Carnivora; family Felidae; genus Panthera; species Panthera uncia. Next base: position 13,349,319 of record NC_064816.1, on the reverse strand, counting down.
AACAGTACAAGAACCAAGACTGGCCTCCCAGGCTCTGTTCTGAAGCCCAGTTTAAGGTCCCCCTCTCCAACTCCTATAATCCAGAATTTGTTTCTGAATTTGTTTCTTGGCCCAAGGCCTCACGAGATATTAAGACGGTAATAAGCAGTTGCCTCCTCCCTGGTCTGATCTCTGCCGTCTGATCTCTGTTCTCCCTGTAGTCGCCAGAGGTAGCCTATGTAAACCTGAGTTAAATCATGTCCCTCCTCTGCCTAGGTCCCTCCATGGCTCCCCCAGTACCCTCAGAGGAAAAGCCAAAGTCCTCACTGCAGCCCATGGGACCCTGTGTGATTTTTTTCCCAACATCTCCCTGCCCTACCTCCTCCTCTCTTCCCCTGGCTCATTCTGCTCCAGCCATACTGGCATTGCTGTTCTGCTACATGCCAGGCAGAGGTCTGCCTCAGGACCTTTGTACAGGCTCTTCCCTCTGCCTGGAATGCTCTTCCCCTAGATTTCTGCATGGCTCCTCCCTCCCCCCTTTCAGCCTTGCTCAAATTTCATCTGGTTAGAGAGGCCTTTCTGACCCCCCTTCTAAAACTAGAAAACACCCATGGGCATCCCCCACCCTTTGGTTTACTTTTCTCTTTTGCCCATATCACTTTCTAACTTCCAATGCAATTTGCTTATTTACTAAGATCATCATTATTTGTCAGCACCTTCCCCCAGAGCAGTGATGTTCCACACGGCAGCCATATATAGCTATTCAAGTTTAAATTCAAATGGAATAAAAGTAAAAATGCAGTTTCTCAGTCACGCTAACCACATTTCAAGGGCTCAGTAACCACACATGACTGGTTGCTACCATATTAGCATAGCTCCAGAACATTTCCATCATTGGGAAAGTTCTAGAATGTTGCCCTAGAATGTCAGCTTCCACAGGGCAAGGGACCTGGTCTCAAAACGGGGCCTGAAACACAGCGGGCACTCAATAATTGCTCATTAACTGAATGAAATGAAGGTAGCTGCTGGCCCTTCTGTAGCGGTTGGAGCCTGTCCCCGGGGGTGGTGGGCCCAGAGGGGCCTGGGGCTGGTGTATCTGTCCCTGCTATCACCCCTGCACGTGTGTGCACACGCCTGGGGCTGCTGGGTGCTGGGACGCGTGAGCCCCGCCAGGTGCCCTGAGCTGCTGACACCTACCCACGGGCTGGCGGTGACTCAGTCGCTCACTGGTGCTGCATTTATTTTTGGCTTCATTAGCATTTCTGCTACAAGCAGGCGGGTGGGTAGGCGCCTGGGTCTCCCCCAGCGTTGGCTGCCTCCCTCCACCCAGGCTGCCGCTGGCTTCAGTCTAGAGCCAAGAAAGCAGCAAAGTCCAAGACAAATCCAGCTGTAGTCTTAGGGGCTCCACCCAAAGCACTTTCCTTAGCACCCCTAGACATGGTTGTCCTCCCACCTCTCTGTTCACCCCTTTCTAGCTCCTCTGGCTTGGAGCTTCCTTCCCTCTGCCCATCCCGCCCACCAGTCTCTTCTCTGCTCCTTCCCTGGGTGAGCTCACCCCCTCCTCAAGACCTCAGGCGTTTGTTTTTTATACCAATGAAATATGCATTGTATGAGCTAGTGTTTGAGACAGACTGTTGTCAGATGGCCTGGATTCAAATCTTATCATTTACACTCCTCGGGCTGCAAGATTCCGCACAAGTCATCTGACTTCCCTGTGCCTCAGTCTCTCCATCTGTAAAGTGAGGATCTTACTAGAACTTGTTCCACAAGGACATCATAAGGATTCACCAAGTCGATTGCAGTAAAGTGCTTAGAACAAGCCAAGCATGCAGTCTTTAGTGACGCTTCCGCCCCTGCCCAGGGTCTGCTTGCCTCCTGGGCATCTAAGAAAAAAGGCTATAGTCCTGGAGACGGCCGGAGGTGACAGGGTGGGCCAAGAAACTCTGCATCTGCTGTTTGCATTGCCACTACACCTTGCCTTCAAAAAAAGGAGCAAGTGTAAAACCAATTGTGTTAATAAGAGTGTTTTGCAACTCAGAATAAGTGTTTTTTAATTAGCTGCTGCTGCTTTTTTTTTTTTAAAGCTCAATTGACCAAAAAAAAAAAAAAAAAAAAAAAAAAAAGCCAAAATTTGCAGGCTGAGCTAGTGGGCAGACCTAGCCCCAGGGAAACAGGGCATTTGGCTTTCTCTGGACTCCACTAGGCACAGAACAGTTAAGGCTTCCACAGACTTGGGCTCTGATTGAAGTCTGGCCACTGGCCACTGACTAGGAGGCAGTCATACCTCCCTGAGCCTTATTTTGCTTTCTATAAAACGGGGGTGATGTCCACCCCTCCCGCCCCTTCCCAGCACCCACTTTCCCTGTGGCTCGAGGCCCCCCCGACGATCCACCATCACTGAATCCCAGGTGCAAATTCCCACTTGAACAGAAAGCCCTCTTTGTCACGCTTCCTCCCTCCAGCCCCGCGTCAGGGTGCCTGTGTCCAGCTCTGTCTTCCCAGACTGAGGCCTCGCTGAAGGCCAGACCCCAGTATTGCACAGCACCGTCTGGCTCGGAGTGGACATGAACACGACTTATCCCCCAAATCAAACTCCACCCAACGCCTCGTTATTCCCCCCCTCGCTGTGCATCAAAACTAAGGTGTAACTTCACCTCCTGGCCTTTGCCCAGGCTGGTGTCCCTTCCAGGAACACCCTTTCCGCAATTCAACTCTGCCTAGTGAGCTCCCATCTCCAGCATCATCCCCTGCTAGAAACCTTCCCAGGCCCCCCAAGACACTCCTTCCTCCCAGATCTGGGCACCCCAGCCCCTGTCCCCAAGCCCTGACAACAGTGGGCTGGATGAGACCACAAGCTTTGAACTCACCCTCCTCTGTATTTCCATTTGCTGGGGTCCCTGGCAGGGTCGGCTCTTCTCCACTCGCTGCCTCCTCCCAGAAGCCCTCCACACCTGGGCTCCCTGAAAGGACCTCCAGCTCAAACTCCTCTGGGCCCAGGGAGGCCGGCAGTGGGGTTCTGGGAGAGTCACCCGGCACTGTAGGCTCTCCTGAGGAAACTGAGACAGGCTTGTCCGTGCTGGCTGCCGTTGGTGTCCAAGGAGGAAGAACAGGCTCCCCTGGGGGGCTGCTGTCCTGTGAAGGGGCCAAGGCTCCCAGTATTCCCTGGGTCACCATCTGGCCCTCCGGCTCTGGATGGGGTTGGGAGCTTGAGGAGGCCACTGTGGACATGGCCAGGACTCCAGCCTCGTCCCCTTGGTCCACGGACATGAGGGACATCACTACGCTTGAATCCACGGCCGCTCGAGGGCTCAGGGTGGGGCTTTCAGCTCCCTCAACCACATGGGATCCAGGTTCCCAAATCCCACCAGCATCACTGGGGGCCAGTGTGGCCGTGGAATCTGTGGGCCCCGCCATGGCTTCTCCATTTATAGTGGCCCAAGGCTCCAAACTTGGGGTGACCCCAGGAATCAAGAGGACTCTAGGAACACCCGAGGGCGCAGATGGGGGGTGGGAGTCCAGCCCTTCACTGTGCAGTGAGGGCCACGTGCCCTGTGCCTTGTCCGTGGTGGCCTGAGCGCCAACAGTGGGGCTTTCTGCTGTGCCGAAGACCCCAGACTCAGACCCCGAGATGTCTCTCACTCCCGTGGGCTCAGTGGCAGTCTCAGTGGCGGCGAAATCTTCCGCCACATTCCTGTCCACAGCAGCTTGTGGACTGGATCTGGGGCGCTCAGCTTTGCTGGGCCCGGTAGGGCTGGTCCCCCCAATTTCTCCCAAGTCTGCCCTGGGAGAGTTAGGACTGGCTTGTGTGTCTGTGGCTGTCTGCAAAGGAGCTACTGCACTGCCTGCTCTGTGGCCGCTGACTGTCGGGGGTGTGGCCTCTCTACCCTGTCCTGTTGGGCCTGAGGAGAGGGGCAAGGAATGCATTTCTGGATAGATAGGGTCCTGGGGGACAGCCTCGGTGTCTGAGGCAGGGGAGGGTGGTACAGAAGCCACGGCCTCACTATGCCCCTTGACCCTGTTGGCCTGCGTGGGGAGGGGCGTCGGGTTTGGATGAAGCCACAGTTTGGGGGCACGAAGCATGGCCATGACAGGAAAGTCTGGGGAAGTGACCATGGGGGATACCTCCCAGGGGGCACTGCTGGGACCCTCTGAGGGGTTGGGTTCTAGGGCAGTGACCTCTGAGGGAGACCAGGACAGTTCAGGAGCGGCTGGCCTCACACTGGGGCCCTTGGCTTCCTCTAGTTCCAGGCCGGCAACGCTGCTGGGGCCTGGGACGCTGGGTGGGGCCACGGTCGGGGGCCACAGCCAGGGCTCTGGGGGGCTCCTGCCACCAGGGGAACCTGCAACAATATCAACAAGAGTGATTCTAATGATCTCTCAGCAGTTCCTTCTGTTGAGTCCCGTTCCAAGGAGGAGGGGGTTTCTGAGGCTTGGTGAGGCCTGAGGACCCAGCTGGGGTTTGGAACCTCTTTCCCTGTCCTCCTCAGACCCCCAGGCAGGTCCCACCTCTCCCTTGGACCCCACTCACCAGCTCCAGGCACATCCACTTCATTGGTCAGCATAGCCCAAGGGCTTTGGCTCCGGCTATCCCCTGAAGCATCTGTGGCTCCTGTGGCCAGCAGAGGCTCCACGTGATTCCCAGCAGCCTCTGGGGTCAGGGCCTGGGTGCTGGCCTCAAGCCCCACCTCCAGGCCTCGGTGGGGTTCCTGCTGCTGGAAGTGGCGCCCATTCAACCCCTTAAAGCGTCCCCTCCTCCTGGGCACGGGGCCAGTGGGAGTCGCCTCCGTGTGAGCGCCCACTGCCGTGCTGGGGCTGCTAGGGCTGGGGGCCACTGTGCTCGGCCACACCTCTTCAGCCTCCCGGGGGGGCCTTGAGGCTAGCACGAAGCCTCCAGGAGCAGGGCTGTGGGTCGCCTGAGACTCCTGCTTCTCTGCCAAGATCAGAGGCTCTTCTTCCCCACTGGATACTAGAGGCTCCTGGAAGTCAGGGGTGACCATCTCCTCCCCAGTGCTGGGTTTCAGTTCTTGGGCTGGAGGCCCTTCTGCTGACAGAATCTCCCCCTCATCCCCAGATGAGGGGGTCTCTGGGTCTCCATGTGGTGGTGTAGGATGATGAGCTGTGGGAGAAAGCCGAAAAGGTTGTGTTAGGAAGGTTGGCCAGGAAGTTCTGCCTGAAGTCTACCCCCACTCTAGCATGCTGCAGCGTGAACCGTCTGTGTCTCTCTGTTTCTCTGTGCCCCTCTGTCTCTAAAATCTCTGCGTGGTTTCTGGGATCCCCTAAACCCAGAGAGAGGAAGGTGTGAAGTTAACACTCCTACCGTTCAGGCTGGGGCCCACTGTCAAGGTCAGTCAGCTGGTCATGGTGAGGGGTCAAGAGACAGCTAGGTTCCTGGGTAAAGCTCAGGCAGTGGCCAATTCTCATGGGGGCAGGTCAGACCTGGACCATAGCTTCTCCCCCAGGGGGAGGAAGCTCCTAATAAGCGTGGCCTTCCTACAAAGGGATTTTTTTTCCCTCTTACACATTAGTCTTAGGTCCTTGGAGTCAGGTTCCCAGCTTCTGAAACTTTGGTCCCACTCCAAGGACTAGGGTCATCCCCAGTCCCTGGAGGTGTGGCCTTGCCTTGGGGCCATGGCTAATGGAACAGCACTCCCTCCTCCGGGGATGCTTATGCACAAGGCTCCAGCTAAAATATGCTCCACTCAGAAGCATGTCTTTCAGGGACCTTAAGAGATACAGCTCACTCTCAACGGAACGTCCCCGCCAGAGTTTGGCCTTTTCGGGCCCCGACCCTACCCCCAGGGCGGGGCTCCTAGGGAAAGGGGCGTGGGCTTCACCGAGGGCGTGGCTTATCTCAGAGCGTATTTCCAAGGACGTCTCTCCTCGGTCTGGGCTCCGCCTCCACTAGAAAGGAAAATTCCCAGGGGCGTGGCCTTGACCAGGATGTATAGCTTTGGGGCGTGGCTGCCAGGGGACGCACCTTCCAGGGGCTTGACCTTACACGCACCTCGGAAGCAGTAGGCATCGAAGCGCGCTCCGGGCGCCGGGAAGCCAGTGCGGTTGGCGAAACGGTAGACTGTGCGCACGCCGGGGGTTGGGCCGCCGCAGCGCCGGCGCGGCGTCTGGATCGGGTAGCGCACGCTGCCGTCGGCTAGCCAGCCCGGGTCGCACTGGTCCAGGCCCTCGTGCCAGGCCAAGTGCAGCTGTCCCACCGAGGCTAGCGCGGCGCCCTGGCGGCGGCACTGGGCACGCGCGCCGGCCAGTGTCAGGCGGCGGGCCGGGCCCACATAGAAGACCTCGCCTGCGGGAAGGCGCAAGCGAAGGTCAAGCGGGCCTGGGGAATTCTCCCCTGAAGCCCGGGAAGGGGGTCCCACTCTGAACTCCAGCCTGGCCGGGTTTGGGTGGTGGCTAAACAAGGCGGCGACAGCCGCCGCCGCTGTGCGCACCCCCGCCCGCATAGTGGTCTTTACCTCTCAGGCAGTGCTAGGAAGAAGAGGGCCTTAGCTTCTTTTTACAAATGAGGTAACAGGCCTTTGAGTGTGTTGGGCTCCAGAGAAAGGGAGGATCTTGGCGCGGGGAGGGGGCTCAGAGAGTAAGAGAAGGGTAGGAATAGGGCCAGGGGCCAGGGAGGGGGAGAGTCTCAGAGAAGAGACAGGGCCTCAGAGAGAGGGAAGGGGCACAGAGAAGGAGGGGCTCAGGGAGGGAAGGAAAGCTCAGAGAAGGGTGAGCCCAGATATTGGCTGCAGGTTTATAGAGGGATGAGACTTAGGAGAGCTAGGCAAGGACTTAGGGAGGAATGGGGGTTGGGGAGGGTAATAGGTACTCAGGGAAGTGAGGGTGGGGAGTCCTGCCAGCCCCAGACTTACCCCCCAGCTCACGGGCAAAGCAATACACATCGTAGAGTTCCCGTGGGTCGCGCCTCCCATAGCTCCTCACCCCTGGAAGACTGCTACGGTCGCCATAGCAACCAGGACGGGACTGGGTGATAGGATACCTGACAAGACAAGGAGGGGGTCCCTCTCAAATATGTGCGCCTGGGGCCCCCAAAGACCATCTTTCCCCAGGAGCTAGGTCTCCACGTCCCAACCCTGTGTACCCCCTCACCGAACAGTGCGGTCAGAGAGCCACCCGGCATCACAGTTGTCAAAGCCATCTTCAAAGGCAGCCTGCAGGTGCCGTGGGGCTGCAATGGTGGCTGAGCTGAGACGACAGGCCTCTTGGGCCTCTGCGAAGGTCAGTGCATAGCGATCCTGGGCTGCCCGGTAGTGGAACACGACACCTGTTGGGGAACATCCAGGATAGGGGGCTGACTTATGCTGCAATCTTCAAGAACTGACCTCCTTCTTGCAGAATGCCCCTTCTCCCAGTTTGTTAATAATAAACCTGCTCCCCTATGCTGCCCTGTACCATGCCAGACTGATATGACCCCATTTTTAAATAAGGAAATTGGTAACGATGACCATAAAGGGCTAACATGTGTCTAATGTTTACCATGTAGAAAGCATTTATAAGCAAGATCTCAATGAAATCTTACAACAACACTGTGATTATCCCCATTTCCAGAGGAGAAAACTAAGGCTCAGAGACGCTGAGGCACATGTTCCGTTCCACACAGCCAGTATGAGGCACAGCCAAAATTCATAACCAGGATGATCTGACTCCAAAGATAGCACTCTTCATGCCTAGGGTTAGACCTTGGAGGTGACAGGAGGCATGGAGAAGAGGGAGATTCTTCCTTTTAAAAATAAAATACATGCTGGGGTGCCTGACTGTCTCAGCAGGGTAAGCATATGACTCTTGATCTTGGGATTGTGAGTTCAAGCCCCACGTTGGGTGTGGAGATTACTTAAAAATAAAATCTTAAAAACAAAAACAAAGGAATTAAGTACACGTATTGATAGGGAAAGCACAGGTGGCAATGGGAGATCAAGTGGTTCTTGCCCAGCCTGGGAATGGAGTCACAGAAGACTTCCTAGAGGAGGTGACTTGTAAGCCAGGATGGGAAGCATAAATAATGGGCTCACTGTGACTCAAATTCTGATTTAGGATGAAAGAAATGGCTGAGCAAGACAAAGGAATGAAACATTCGATTCCATCTTATCAAACTCCGAGCTCCTGGAAGACAGTGGCTGCGTCTCAGTTATGATTATGTTCCCAGCACCAGACTAGCATGTGGTAGGTAGGTGCTCAATACATGTTCAGTTGAATGAATGAATTGAACAATCCCAGAAGTAGATTTTACTTCCTTCATCACTTATCGGTTTTCTTCAAGGTTTATCAGTTTTGAGCAGCGAGGCCGTGTAAAAGGGACAGTTGGCTGACCCCATAAAATATGCAGTGAGACACTGTTGGGTGGGAGAACACTGTGCTCCAGGACAGGTGGTTCAGGGATTTGCCCATGGCCAGCATAGGTCAAGGTAAATCGACTTCCCAGCAAGAACCCACAGGATGTTTTACACACAACGATCCATTCATTTGTCAATTGAGTCATTTGTCAATTACCTATGGAGCGTCTATTGTGCCACCCCTGTGCTAGTAGGACTTTGCTTTAATAATTAAAAAACTTTTTGTTTTGTTTTGTTTTGTCCACCTTGATCAGTTAGGAAAAGAGTAACACTGGCTATTTCAACAGAAAGAATTTAATACAGGAGTTGGTTAAACAGGTATTTGAGGACTGTTACTTACTTAATATATATTTTCAGTTGGCTATGAAAAGAAAACCTCACTCTTATTTTATTTAAAAAAACATCATTTTATTGTAAAAGGAAATTTGTATTCCTATTTTATTTTTTTAAAGTTTATTTATTTTGAGAGAGTGAGCATGAGAAGGGAAGGGGCAGAGACAGAGGGGGACAGAGGATCCGAAGTAGGCTCCACGTGGACAGCAGAGATCCCATGTGGGGCTTGAACTCACGAACCATGAGATCATGACCTGAGCCAAAGTTGGATACATAACTGACTGAGCCACCCAGGTGCCCTTGTATTCCTATTTTAAACAGAAAGTCAATATCCTTTGTCTTATGTGAAAGTAGGTAACCATGAAAGGGACTTATAATAAGGTTAGGAGGGGCGCCTGGAAGCTCAGTACATTAGGCATCTGACTCTTGATTTCGGCTCAGGTCATGATCCCAAAGTTTGTGGATTGGAGCCCCACATTGGGCTCTATGCTGACAGTGCGGAGCCTGTTTGGGATTCTCTTTTCCCTCTCTCTCTGTCCCCCCCTCACTTGTATTGTCTCTCTCTCTCTCTCTCTCTCTCTCTCTCTCAAAATAAATAAACTTTAAAAAAAAGCTTATGAAATCCTATAAAATACTGTGGTCCACAATAGATGGAGCCAGAAGCTGCTTTGTCTTAGCTAAAAGAGAGAGAAGTATTAAAGAAAGGGTAGCACTAGAGGAGACTTTCTTTGGACTTTACTTTGTCAGAAGAATTGAAAGGGAATCATTGTTCAGGGAGTGATTTCTAAGGTGACATTCTGTAGGTGAGCTTCAGGCTCAGCACCTCCCCTCCCAGCCTTGTCCTCTCCCGTCCTCAACTGACCTGTCACCTCCAGGGGCACGAGGTCCTGCTCATCCTCTATGCCCCTCACCACCTGGCAGCGGTAGAGCCCAGAGTCGCTGGCTCTCAGTGGTCCCAGTAGTAGCGTCGCGTTGGCCCGGTGCCGGGGGTAGGCAGGCAGTGAAACACGTCCCTGCCAGCCCTTGGCCACTCGAACCACATTGTCCTTGGCCACCAGAATAGGCAAGTCCTGCCGCTGGCCTGATGCAGTCCGCACCTTGGTCCACTTGATCCGAGGGGCTTCTCGGCCTGCATCTGGCCATGGTCGCAGGGTGAAGAGACAGGGCAGGGCCACTAACTCTGCCAGCGCAGCCCGAACCAACCCCGACCCCACCTTCTGCATGTGGAGCCCCTTGTTGGCGGTAGCAGAGGCAGCAGCAGTGGCATCCTGTGTGCCTGGGGTGGAGAAGGTGGAAAGAGGACCTGACTCAAAGACAAAGACCAGCAGAGATTGCTACTTCTCTCACTTTACAGATAAGGAGACTGAAGCCAGAGAGGTTAGGTTGCCTACAATATCACAATGCAGTGAACCAATCTGTGATGTGCACCCCAATCTGTGAGCAAAAGAGGAGTCACATGCCTTCATAGCGGTGCATCCACTCAAAATCCAGACCCTGGCTGCCAGGGATTTGACTCTGTCACTGACTCACTGTGTGGTCATGGGAAAGTCACTTAACCCCAAAGTCCAGTAAGAAGCAGCCATTAGAAGGAAAATGTGCTTGAGGAGTACCTTCTTGACAACAGGGGCACTTTATACATAGCGATCAGCTCATTTGATTTTCATAACCATAGGCAGAAGTAGCCATGTCTCACTGTCTTTTTGGAGGGTTGAGGAAACTGAGTCTCAGAGACATCATTGTATTTGCCTAACCACAGAGAAAATCAGGGGGCATTTCCAGTGCCTGGGCTTTTAACCATCACTGGGGAGATGCCAGGGAGAGTTCTACATACCTTATTTCTATTGCCCCACCCATGACAGGCATCACTAATCAATCTCTGCACTGTTTTCACTTTTTCTCTCTCTCTTCAGCTCAGCTCAGCAAAACAGTGAGAGGCAGGAACCTCCAGCCTCTGCTGGCAATGACTAAAAATAACCTCTCAGGTGTCTTGTTCACTTTTGACTATTCAAAGACCTTTTTCATCTATTCTCATTTTATTCTCCAGACCAAGCCAGGGAACCAGCAGGAGAAAGCTCTAGAGTTAAAAAGCTGCCCCATCTTGTCAGTCCCCCAGAACCCAACCTCTCCCACCCCACAAGCTAACTCACTCTGTTCCCCAGCCACAAACAGCAGCATCTGGAGCATCAGGAGGCCCAAGGCCCAGACAGACGTGGCCCCCATCCTGGACCTGGAAAAAGATGGAGACAGAGGGAGAATGGGGGTGAGTACAACCCACCCAGTTAGTGTGGAAGGACCAAGTCTCCCCATTCTGCAGACCTAGAAACAGACTCAGAGAGGCTAACGTGTCACTCAAGGACACACAGTCAGCAAGCAAGGGTTAACCCAGGATCCAAGCCCAGGACCGGCTGACTTCAGAATCCCAGCAGTGAAGTTTCACAGTCAGAAGTAAGGGTGTTAAAGTGAATCAGACCTGGTATTGTCTATCTGCCTGTTCCTTGCTGTGTGACCTTCAACAAGTAGATTAGCTTCTCTGTGCCTCAGTTTCTTTGTAGGTTAGCTAGGGATAACATCAGGTAGTTGGAAGGAATAGATGGGTAAATACAGTCAATATGTACGAAATGCCTAGAACTGCCTGGCATGAAAGAATAGATTTGAGCTGTTTTTTAAAAAATGTATTTATTTAATCTCTATGCCCAACGTGGGACTCGAACTCACAACCCTAAGATCAAGGGCCACATGCTCTTCTGATTGAGCCAGCCGGGTGCCCCTGAGCTGTTGTTATTACTATTATTGTCCTTAACACAGCCAAGATCAAAATCCCATCTTTCATGTTGGCCTCACCCATAAGACTAGGATTCCAGGAGGGCAGTAGCCAGTCCCAGTCAGCCTGAGGTCCCCAGTCCTCGCAGTAGGCTGGCCTCCAAGCCAGCCTTTAATCTGGGTTTGCTGACTGACACGATTCTCAGCTTCAATTCCAGGATTTGGTTGTCGCCAAGATTCTATTCTTGGTTTCTGGGATTTTTGAGAAGCTGCCAAGTCCCAGCTGGAGGAAGGGGCCTCACCCCTGCCCACCCCACCCTCCTCCTGACTTCATACCACCTGGCAAAGATGCCTCCTAGGTCCACAGAGAAACTCCAGTTGTGGGTCCAGCCTTCTATAGGGGTTGTGGCCTTCAGACATAAAATGGACAATTACTGAGTGCCAACTGTAAGTAAGGCCCAATCCAGGCACCAGGACACAGCAGTGCCCTCCCAGGCCTCACATTCTTCCAGAGACCAGAAACTCTGGGGAGATAGTCCCTCCCCAAAGCCTCACAGCCCCTCTGTACCACTCCCCTCACTGGGGCTCAGGAGGTGGGGACAGATGGCAAGTTAGGGCATCCTCTAAAAATCTAACTCTTGCAGCCTCCCCCAATAAAAGAATAGCCCTGAGGAGGGGAGTGTAGATAGCATCCAGCATGGGGGCTGTGGAGGACAGCTGGTCCCATTCCCAGTGCTCTTCCCCTGCTCCCAGAGTCCCTACTGGGAGGCCAGCCGGGGCCCTATCCGTGGTGCTGAACTCTAGGGAGGCAAAGCAATGACATGCCCACTTGGTCTCCTTGTCTTCCTCTGGCAGCGGCACCACAGCCTCACCTGGGACCCAGAGACAGCTAGCAGTTTGCCTAGGGCTGCACAGCGGATCAGAGGCCAGGCCTTGGGATGGTGCCCCCAACTACCAACCTGTAAACCTTAGCAACTTCTGCCTCCATTCCAGGCTGTCCTCATTTCTCCCCCTTGGAATCCTGAACAAGTGCAGGCTCCTCTGATGGCTGTACAAGGCCTGACAAGGTATTAGAGGGTGGGGCAGGACTCTGGGCTGCACCTGCCCAGGAGGGCCTTAGGAGGGGGTGAGTTCACAGAATTCATACACACACACACACACACACACACACACTTTGTATGGTTAAAAGGACAGACTACATTCAGGGGCACCTGGCTGGCTCAGTTGGAGGAGCATGTGACTCTTGATCTCCGGGTCGTGAGTTCAAACCCCGAATTTATTTAAAATTTAAAAAAATCTCTGCCTCTTTCTATACATTGTATGACCCTAGACAGGTTGCTTCATTCTCTGTGCTTCACTTTCCCCACCTGTAAAATGGGGCTCACCCAACATGTACCTCATAGTGTTACGGTGAGGATGGAATGAGCAAAGACTTGTGGGGTGCTAGAAATGTTAAATTAAGAATCAGCTTTTTGTATACAAAGCCTCATGTACACATGCAAATGTACAGAGGTGATCCAACACAGTGACAGTTTCAGGTGCACCCTCCCACGCACACACATACCCTCCCAGAGGCACTCTGTTCCCTCCGCTTGCACCCTCACACACCCACACCCCTTCTCTTAAAATACTTCCTCCCTAGAGCAGCCAGAGGTGAGCATTTACACAGCTGTCTGGGGCTTGTCCCCTCATGAATAATGCATAAGCCTCATGCATATGCAACAGGGGCCTGTGGGGCATTGGAGGAGGGGCGGTGCTGAAGGAGGGTGTGTGTGTGTGTGTGTGTGTGTGTGTCCCTGTCCCTCCCTCTGACCCACCTCCTGTCTCAGTGGGCACTGAATGTGGGTGTGTTGGCCAGCAGGCATTTTTGTGTGCCTGGGTGTGTGTGTCGGGGTGCTGTGTCCAGGCAAGGATGTGAAGTTGTGCCCTGTGATGTGTGGATGTGTGCATCGGTGTGCAGCAGCTCTGTGCGCTGCGTGGAGCATAGGGGACCCACTGTGGTCTCTGGATGTGTGGGTCCAAGTGCCCCTCCGCAGGGGCCGTAAGCACATGTGTCTGTTTCTGGCCTCGGAGTCAGGGCATATTTGTGTGTATGGGCATGATCGTGGAACTCCTCAGAGGAGAACTGAAGCCAGGCTCAGTAAACCATCTCGGGATGCCCTTTGGGGACCTGAACCCCAACATCTCCCCTATTAGCACCCCAACTCTGCACAAAGATCATATCTCACACCCCCATGCTTAGGGTCCACACTGCCAATCACATGGAGAGGAGCCCCTTGCTGTACATGCAGCCACACAACCCCAGACTCAGAGCCAGGGAGACGCGCGCACACACAGATTCACAGTGACATTAACAAAGAGAGACAATATGGGCACTTACAAGGCAGGCAGCATGTCTTCTGCACAAAGACACACACCCACAGTCTGAGCCTCCCCATATAAACCCCTCGATGAGGCCATACCGTCAGACACAGTTTCTCACAGACACTCACACATGGTGATGCCAGCCCCTGGCACAGACCAGGCTGGATAAATGTGGCCTTGGTGACTGGTGGGCACACATCATTTTGCCACCTGGTGATGTGGCCCCTGCCACAAGTTTCCTGACAAAGACACAACCTCAGTCGCATTAGACTCACAGAGGACCCCAGACTCCCCATGGACACACAACCTCTCTCAGCATGGGGTAGACACACACACACACACACACACACACACACAAAGCCCCTGCCTCCGGCGGGGGGGCGGGGGGGAGGCACCTTCCATTTGGGAATGTCCACAAGCCAGCGAGGCTGCTGGGTTCTGAGGTCCCATGATCTGCCCACCCCTCCCTCCTTGCCCTTCCCCCACGTCCCCCGCTGGGGCCCAGCGCCAACCCTCTCCTTGTCCTGGCTGTCTCCCATTAATGCTGCTGAGAGGAACAAAGCCCCTGCACAGAAATGGGGGTCGGTCGTTCCTGCCCAGGCTGGGCCCGGGATCCCAGCCCCCTCCTTCCCGGTGCCTGTGCCCCCAAACCAAGCCAGGACTTTCACAAGCATCCATATGGGCAGATGGAACTGAAGGGGTGAGGCAAGAGTCTGTGTCCCTCTGTGAGGACACAGTCAGATATGGAGGTGCTGGGAGCGGCCCCCCTCTTTGGACTGGGTGCCCCTCATGGGTCCTAGGGATTCTAACTGGGGTTTTAGGGACTCACACCCAGCATTCACCTGGGAGACCCAGTGTGCTCCCTGGGAGAAGAGACACCACCCCAACTCCAAGTCCAAGGGAAGAACAAGAACCACCTTGGGATGGAGCCCCCCCCCCCCCCCCCCGAACCTCCCCCCTGAATCAGGATGTGGTGACAGGACCTGGGCCAAAAGAAGAGGGAGACTGTAGGGCGCCCCTTCCCCACTGCTGTTCACACTCAGGGAAGACCCCCCCTTCCATCGGACTCAGGCTAACCTGGAGGGCCCCCTTCCCCGCTGCAGTCCAGCCTGGATTCCTCCATTCATCTGCAAATTGGGAATCCCCACTTAAAATCCTGGGGTGCCTCAGCTCAGATACCGGGATGCCCAGTTATGGAGCCCCCCCCCCCATATAGCATCTGGATTTCCCCCTCTTCTCTCTAAACT
Organism: Panthera uncia; assembly: GCF_023721935.1. NCBI lineage: Eukaryota > Metazoa > Chordata > Mammalia > Carnivora > Felidae > Panthera > Panthera uncia. The sequence goes on along the minus strand of NC_064816.1, from coordinate 13,334,294 downwards.
CGTTGTGTCCTCCCTTAGCCTTGGTTCCCAGTGCCCCCTCCCCAATTCTGAGACCCACCCCCAGCCCGGCCCCCTCCCCACCTTGGAACCGTCTCCGCATTCTCCGGACAACCCAAGGATTGACCCCCAAATCCGAGTCCCCCTGACATTCCCAAGCGCCCTCCAGTTTGCGTTCTCTTCCTAACCTGGGTCTCCCCTCCCCCTCTCAGCCCCCCTCCCCGTTCTGGGGGCTTCTCTCTGATCCCAGGCCCCCTCCCCAATCTCGTGCTCGCCTCTAATTCCGCGGATCTCTCCCCTAACGCGGCCCCCTCCCCACGACGGACCCCCCACCTGACTCCTAGCTCGGACGCATCCCGGGGCGGTCGCCCGGCACAAAGGACGCTCCGGCTTGTCTTGTTCGTTCGCGCGGGGTCCAGCCCCTGCGCCCTGCGCTCCGCTCGCCCCAGAGCCGCCTCAGCGCTTATAAAGGGGCCGCGGGGCTGCTCTGCGCATGCGCCCCTGCCTGCTGGAGGCCTCCGGCTGCGCGAGGGAGGGGGCTCTCCCTACCTAAAACCCCCCTCCCCACTTCTTCCACCTCTCACCCCACCCGGGGGAAGACTACGTCTGATTTCCCGCGCGTTCGCCCATTTTCCCCAAGAGTCACATTAAATGTTCCCAGACGCCCCGCGGGGGGCCTGTCCCACCTTACAGACGTGGAAACTGAGCCTCGGGGAGACGAAATAGCTCCCAGAGTCACGCATAGGGGACGGGCAGAGCTGGGATTCCAACCCTGGGCTGCCTGACTTTCTAGGGCTCACACTTGAAGCAGTTTGGGCTACAGTTGCTGTTTTACCCCATGTCGAGAAAGGAGGCTGAGGCTCAGAGAGGAAAGGAAGATCGCTGGGTCACACAGCTGGTAAGTGACTCCCAGCGTTGGAGCCCAGATGTGTCACACCCTGGAGCTGTTTCCACCAGCTGCAGCCTGCAGCCAGAACATAGCATTCTTTTCATTCATTCCTTTATCCAGTCAGCATTTGTGGGGCACTGACTGTGGAGTCCTGCTGTCACAGGAATATTTTTGCTTTGGGCAGGGGGCATGTGTGTGTCTTCGCAGGGAGACCGCAACCTTAAAAAGTCTAGATCCACACAATGGAATATTATTCAGCCATGAAAAGGAATGGAGTACTAACACCCCCTAAACATGGGTGAACCTCGAAAACATTACGCTGATTGAAAGAAGCCAGACACAAAAGGCCACAGGACGGTTCAATTTATGTGAAATGTTTCGAACGGACAAATCCAGAGGCAGAAAGTAGATGGGTAGTTATCAGGGATTGGGAGAAGGGGAATAGAGAGTGACTGCAAGTGGGTACTGGGCTTCCTTTTGGGATGATGAAAATGTTCTAGAACTAGATAGTGGTGAGGGTTGCAGAGTAATGTTAATATAATTAATGCCCCTGGATTGTACACTTTAGAATGGTAAATTTTGTGTTCTGTGTGCTTTACCGCAATGAAAGCTGGAAATAATGGAAATGAGTGGGGACAGAAGCTTAAAGAGATCAGCCCTTCCCCCACCTTCCTTCCCAGGGTTTTTGTCTCTCAGCTTAGGATGGGATGCACTGGGCAGTGATGGCTCTAGGAACCAAAGTGACACACTGGGGTGGGGGAGGGGGTACCTGGTGGTTCAGTCAGTTAAGCATCTCACTCTTGATTTTGGCTCAGGTCATCATCTCATGGTTTGTGGGATCCAACCCCACACTGGGCTCTGCACTGACAGCTCGGAACCTGCCTGGGATTCTCTCTGTCCTCTCTCTGCCCTTCCCCTACTCCTACACGGGCACATATACCCCCCCCCCCAATCCATAAATAAACTTAAAAAAAAAGTGGGGCGCCTGGGTGGCTCAGTCGGTTAAGCGGCTGACTTCGGCTCAGGTCATCATCTCATGGTCCGTGAGTTCGAGCCCCACGTCGGGCTCTGTGCTGACAGCTCAGAGCCTGGAGCCTGTTTCAGATTCTGTGTCTCCTTCTCTCTGACCCTCCCCCGTTCATGCTCTGTCTCTCTCTGTCTCAAAAATAAATAAACGTTAAAAAAAAATTAAAAAAAATAAAATAAAATAAAATAAAGTGATACACTGGGGAGCTATGCTTACTGTTCAGTCCTCATCACAGAGGAAAGCTGGAGGTCAGGGATCACATTGACATGAGTGTCCACAGTTGACAGGCTGGGTGAGGGGGTGATTGTGGCAGCATTGGTTAGGGTGGGGGAGCTGGGGGTCCGGGGTCGCATTGTGTCATGTGTAAGGGATCCAGGCAGCTTTGTTTCCACACGTGCAGGGCTCAAACCTTCCACTCCTAACAGAGTGACTCTGGACCAGCCATTTTGTCTTTCTGTGCCTCAGTTTCCTTGTCTAAAAAAGGAGGATAATTAAGACTCCTTATCTTACAGGGTTGCTGGGAGAATGAAACAGGAAGTAAACACATAAGCTGCTATCATGCTGCTGCCCATTTTCCAGCTGGAGAAACTGAGGCTCAGAGGCACAGGACCACCTGCCTGAGGTTGTACAGTATAGGTACTGGTCAAGTGGGAGTCTAGGTTCATGGCCTCAGAGCCAAGCTGACCCCCACTCCTGACTGCCCCCACCTCTCTCCACCCCCTCCTCTCCACCCCTAGGTCCCCCTGGCCAGCGCCAGGGCTGAGCTTAGAGGGGCTGGCCTGGGGCCCAGGGCGGTGGGGGAGGCAGGCTGTTGCTGGGGGCTTGAATGAGGCAACCTTGCCTGGGAATCTGCTGGGCTCAAAGAGCTATTTATAGGCCTGCACTGGGATTGGGTGAGCCACCCCCTGCCAGCCCTGAGTGCCTTCTCTGTGCCCCCCACACTGGGGCCCAGGCCAGGGGCTGAGAAGCAAGTTGGGGGATGGAGCAAGGGAGGGGGCTAGTGGGCCAGAGCAGGAGCAGGGACGCTGGACCCACCAGGAGAGCTGGATCTCAAGGGTGGACAGTGTCCCTCCAAAGTGCCTCTTAACATACTCAAGGTGACACACGGACATGACACACGCAACCGCATTCACGTGTGTCCCACGATGACCCCAACAAACCACTAACCCACAGTCACACCCCAGGCACACAGTGAGCGCACAGGTGGTTTATACACAACCACATGAGACAAGGCCACACGTAAGTCACACAGACCACATACGACCTCATGTGGCTGCACACACGTCATGCCTCTTGCACAACCAAACTCACAGCTGTGATTCAAACCGCACCTCTAGTCCCTTCACGGTCGAATACATGCCCTGCAGTACCTTAGCCTTCCTGGTAGTCACAAACAAGCCCACATGTGCCCCACATTGTTCACACTCAACCATGTTTACAGCTGTGGGCACATCTAGCACCCAACTATGATCGCTAGCACCCAACTATGATCGCTAGCACCCAACTATGATCGCTAAGCACACGGGCACCAACACGGAGACATATAGTCCTCCTGGGTCCAACCTCACAACACAGCCACTCATGCTCACCATTCATCACTCCCCCTGTAGTGGCCCTGGGCGGGGGGGCGGTCTCCTGATGAGATCACCTCCAGGATGCCTGGCCACCGCCACCACCCCTACTTCTGTCATCTCCACTTGCCCAGGCTCCCAGGTTTGCACCCTCCCAGGACTGACAAGTCCAGCTGGCATCCATCTACTCTGAGGTGGGCCCTGTTGAACCCAGGCAGACCCTGGCAGAAAAATCAGGCCTGGACCTGCCCCACTGGGGGCTGCGAGTCAAGGAACTGTCACCTCCACCCCCACATACTCTCCAGGCTGGAGCCTTGAGGCAATCATTACACTGATCCCCCAGAGGGAACCAAGGCTTGAAGCTATCTGAAGGCCTTTCCCTGCCCTGCTCCAGCATAACAAACACATGAGAAGTGGGATCTGGTTTTTGCCATGGGTGGGGCTGCATCCCCAGGGAGAGTCCCTGCTGACCCATACTTGCTGTGTGACTTCAGCAAATACCTGACTCTCTCTGAGCCTCTATTGCCTCTTTTGACAAATGCAAAACTCAGCCCGTGGAGAGAACACCAGAGTCAGATTGGGATTTGAATCCTTCTCCCCCTGGATGAACTTAGCCAAATGATTTTGCTTTTCTGTGCCTCAGTTTCCCTCAGTGAACCAGGGTTGCAGCTCCTGGCTCTTCCAGAGCTTCCTCTGCTCCATCCTCTGGGTGAGGGGGGGGAGGGAGTGCCTGGTCTTTCCTCACTCAGGCAAATGAATGGACCACTTTTGGCTGCCCTGCTGGGAGCTTAGAGCTGCTAATTCCCTGGAGAAACAGGAGGCTCTTTCATGCCCAGGCGCCAGTGGGGTGAGGAGGCGGGAAGAGGGTATTGAGCTGGCCCCATACCAGTGGGCAAGGTGGCTCTATGCCAAGACCAGGAGTGGCGCTGGTGGGGGGGGGGGTGGCTAAGGCCATGAATATCCTCCCTGGGGGCCATTGGGTATATATATCCTCAGCTATAAAATGGAAGTGACATGGACCAGCACAGCAAGTTCAATGAACCAGTGGATGAACAACCAGCAAAATGTGGTTTCAAGTCAAACACAAGGTGGGCTCTCAACAAAGGTAAGCCACTGTTGTTATGTGTCAGCCCAAAGAGCCCACCAAATTCTCCAGCAGTCCTATAAAAGAATTCCCTCCATTTCACAGATGAAGGAATTGAGGCCCAGAAAGGTCAACATGCTTGTCCAAGATCACATGGCCAGTAAGTGAGTGACCCAGCCAGGATTTAAACTGGATCTGGACCCTCCAGGGTCCATGCTTTTCCCACCTTCCTCTGGGGGTAAAGAGGTCTTTTCTGCCATCCGCAGTCCTGGCCCCAGCACTGAGACCAGCAGAGCCAGGTCTAGATGGCACCAGGCCATGGCTGAATGCAGGAAGTCCTGGCAGGCAGGGGCTGATGGGGCAGCCCTTCCGGTGGTGTCCCAGTTTCCCAGCCAGCCCACCCCCACCCCCTTACTGGAGTGGGCTTGGGAAGATGCTAGCAGGATGCCAGGAGAACCATTCCCCTAGCCCTTGAAGAAAGGGGCTGGATTCTAGACCATTCAGCTAAAGCCAGGAACCTGCAGCCTTCTGCCAGTAGCTGTTTGTCTCAGAACCCTCCATTCATGCCGATGGGATGGTGTCTTGCCCTTTCTCAAACACCTTCAGGCTCAGCAGGATTTTGCTCCACATATTTTATTCAGATTCATGGTCTTTCACCCAACCAGGCCTTTACTTATGCTGTTTTCCCTGCCGGACAAATCTCCCCCCATTTTTCTTACCCTGATGAATTCCTGCCCACCCACTAAGGTACAGACACAAGATCCCCTATCCCAGAAAGCCCTTCCTCCAGGTAGAGCCTCTGGTCTCCCAGCCCTATGTCTGGCTCAGCCCTGACTGCATGGGTGTGTGTGTGTGTGTGTGTGTGTGTGTGTGTAGCTCTGTCTTACCAAAATTGAGGGCTCCTCAGGTATGGAGGAGGCTTCTCACTGAGGCTTCTCACAGTCCCCAGCACCACCCAGCACAGGGCTGGGCAGTAGGGAGTGAATTGTTGTTTAGTGAATCAGTGAACCAAATCTTTAGCCTTTGTGCAATCTGGTATGGCCAACCCCCTCCTTCCCCCCAGTTCATCCTTCAAAACCCACTTCCCACGCCCCCTCCTCCATGAAGCCTGTCCCAGGCAGCATTTACTAGGAAGAAAGATTTGGAGGCTAAGCCCCTTGTGTTGCAGCTGGGATACACGAGGCTGACGAAGACTCGCTCATCGTGGCCTCTTTCTCAACTCTTCCTTTGGTCCCTGGGAGGCAATGAAGCGCTCGGCAGCATTAGCAGTTACGGAATGGGTTTTGGCTGACTTCCCCAGGTAGGGAGATATCGTTATAGGAAGTCTCTCAGATTTCCCATACCCTATACCCTGCTCTATACCCGCAGGCACCAGAAGACGGCGCCCCGCACACAACTTGGCAAACAATTCTTTCAGGTGCCTCCCTTCTTCCTCCAGCTCCAAAAGAAAACTCAGTACTGGATGAAGGCCCTTTAAGAGGCGGGCGCGGAGGGGCGGGGTTCAAATTGCAGCCTGCCCTGAGAGCATGGGAGGGGCAGGTCTGAGTCACAGTGCGCTTGCGCGGTGTCCTCGTGGTTCCGGGTCCTGCTCTGGTTCTCGGCGCTGTTCGCAGAGACTGAAGCTCGGAGTCCGAGCGACCCCCGGAAACCCACAGGAAACCTGTTTCCCTTACTTGAACCTGCTGTGAGAATCTAGCCGCGGGTCACTGCAGTTTCTTTGAAACCTTTGTAGAGTCTGAGGCGTGGTCAAGGTCGAACGGCTGTGGCTGCGTTGGCGTCGGCATACGCACACCGGCTACACCGGCTGAGCCCTGCGAGGCTTTGTGGAGCCGGGATGACCCACTCTTTGGTTTGTCCAGAGACAGTGAGCAGGTGAGACCCTGGGGACGGGCAGTGGCGGGCGTGGCCCTTGAGCCCGGGGTTAACCGAGCTGGGGGTGCCGGGGTAAGCTGGAGGCGAGGAGGGGGCGGGCCCACCGGTGGGCGGGACCTCGGCGCTGGGTTTAGCCAGTCTTTTCGCTCTTATTCTGGTGCCTCCAGGGTGAGTTCAGTGCTGAATCGCAACACTCGGCAGTTTGGAAAGAAGCATCTGTTCGATCAGAATGAGGAAACGTGCTGGAACTCGGACCAGGTGAGGCACCTCTCCCTGGACCCTCCACCCATCCTGTGAATCAGATTCAGGAGTCCAGGGTGCCTTGAGAACTAAGGAGCACTCCAGCTGGGCACAGTAGAGTTGGTCACGGAGGGAACGTGTGCCAACTGCCCCTCGCACCACCTCTCCCCCCATCAACTGTGGGAATAAGACACACATAGCAGGCTCTGTCTGAGCCTGGACAGATTGTGAGCCTCAGTTTCCCTGTCTCCAGGGCCCCTCCCAGTGGGTGATACTAGAGTTTCCTCAGCGCGTCCGTGTCTCCCAGCTGCAGATCCAGTTCCAGGGGGGTTTCTCCAGTCGCCGGGGTCACCTGGAAGGTACTGGAGGGCTCTGGAAGGTGGGGGTTTGGAGAGGGCACCCCAGCCTCACAACCTGCCCCTTTCTCTGTTGCAGGTTCCCAGGGGAATGAGGCTCTTAGCAAGATTGTGGACTTCTACCCTGAGGACAACAACTCACTTCAGATATCCTTCCTGGGCCTCTGGGGAGGGGCGGGGGTGGTGGTCTGTGCCTCTGAAAACCGTGGGCCCTGGTATGTGACCTTGAGCAAGTGGGCTCTGGACCTCCATTGTTCCATCTGTAAAATGAGCTGATGGTAACCGGTTCTGTGTGAGAGCCTCAGAAGGGCTCACAGTGCGCCCGGTCACCCAGCACATTGGTGGTGTCTAAGCTGGGGCTGCCAGATGGGAAATGATGAACTACCTATTTCCCTTGACTGCCTATGCTCACACCTTCCCTGTGCCAGTTGCCGAGGTGGACCGGCTGAAGGTGACATTTGAGGACGCCGCTGACTTTTTTGGCCGAATTGTCATCTACCACCTGCGCGTGCTGGGGGAGAGGGTGTGAGGCCACTGGGTACTAACTAACTCCTCCAGGAAGCCCTTGGGGAAGCACAGTGAAGTCCTTCAGGTTATGCACAGAAGGTTTATTGGTTCCTCTTGGGAAGGATCCCCTCCCACTGTCTGTCCAGGAGCTGCCTTTGAAGCCAGGTCTGGGTTCCCCCAGCTCTGCGTCAACTGTTTTGTTCCCTGAGTATCTGAGTCCCCAGCAGGCAGCCTTCACTCAGGATCTGCGGGCACCAGGTTGCTCTGGAAGAGTTTGAGGATGTGGTTCTCGATCACCTGTTGCACTGGAAACAGGAAAGGGAAAAGGTGGGCCATGAATCGAATGCAGGCTGCAGAGACAGAGGCCATTTGTACACCTCTTTTGGGGGATGAGCCGGGGTGTCCCAGCATGAGAACTGCACCCGCCTCTCAGGGAACGAACGGGGATCTCCAAGTCCTGGAGGACCTAATTCATATGCGGGGAAATCCACACCCTTCCCAGAGTACAGCTGAGAAGACTGAGGCCCCCACGCCAGGAAACTCAATTTCCCCTAAGTCTGTAAAAATGCATTTTTGGAGGCTTTTTAGAGTAAAAAAAAGAAAAAAAAAAATCTTTACCAAACAAAATTCTCGACTGGTGACTTTTATGAAAGGATAAGAGGGGCTGTGAGGAATGACTTCTGTCCCAAATGGAATAAAACTTGAAGGAAGGAGGAGAAATCTCCCAGGCCCTCAATCTCTCCATGACCCCAAGGGGTCAGTTCTATTAGGATCTCCCCATTTTGTGGATGGGGAAGCTGAAGGGGGAAGTGGGGAACAAACTGGGGTCAGCCTATGGTCCCTACTTACACCCACGTCCTGCCATGGAGAGGGCTGGCTTCAGTGACCCTCTGTGGCCCGGCCCCTCCTTCTTGGCATCCTTATCCTGCAAGGCCTCTGCAAGGATCCCATCCTCCAGCCTGGTTCCTCCAGCCTGAATCCCATCCTCCCTCCCTTTGGGCCTCCCAGTGCCTGTGTATCTCATCATGAACCCAGTCACTGACACACGTCAGCCTCCCGCACACGCCCAGGTGAGTACACAGTGGCACCACGTGTTTGCTAATGTGAACCCTCTCAACGCTAGCATGTGACATCTGAGAGGGATGTCCTGTGTACCCCTCTGTGGTCACCTGCTTACGGCACACTGTCCCTGCCCTATGTGTCTCAGGCTGACCTTTCCGATATCCCAGGGCCACGGCAAGGTCCATTGGGGTATAGCCAGAGTCAGCCTCAGTGGTGAGATCGGCTCCTCGGGCTGCAGAGCAAAGCAGGTGTTACTGGAGAGGCAGCGGGGCTGGGAGCCCAGAATGGGGCATGGAGACTTGGGAGATCCAGTGATCCCTCACGGTATAGCCACAGGTCTGCTGGTTGCCCTTACAACCAGGCTTGGATGAGAACCTGAGCTCTCTGAAGAATGTGGCCAATAGAATCCCCACCTCCAGGGTCCCTGAGGCATGAAGGGTGTGGGTGTTCAATCCGGTGAGCCAGACCCCTGTACTATCCTACCATCTCCTGTCCCCAGATCAATCCTCTGGGAAACTCAGATAGTGACCGTTCATCCCAAGAGCTGTTCGAGCAGAGTTTGGACCCCTCCCTGGCCCTCAGGGTTCCTGTGGGGCCAGCTGGGGCTCTGAGGCCCCCAGGGCCAGCTGCTACTCCCACTTACCCAACAAGGCTTCTACGCACTTCACGTGGTTCCCACGCACGGCGTACAGCAGTGGCGTCCCTCCATTCTGTCAAAGGCAGGGGCAAGGGCAACCGACATTGTCTTTTCCAAATTCTCACAACACCCCCAGCCTCCAATTTAATGTGGTTCTTCCTCCTGCTCAACACCTGGCCTCGTTCCCCCTTTGGGTCTTAGCTTAGATACCCCTTCTTCCAGGAAACCCTCCTCGACTTCCCTGGACTCTGGAGGCCACTTTCCGGGCTCTTGCCGCTGCCTGTGTGTCTGCCGTTACAGTGCTATTCACTACATTTCAGCTGTTTCTGTGTCGGCTGCCCTCCCCGCAAACTAGGAGCTCTGTAAGGCTCAGAGAAGGCTGTCTTGTGTTCTCAGCACCCACAGCAGGCCTGGTACCCTGCAAGGTGCCCAGGGCCAGTGGGTGGTGCCTCACCCAGTCGTAGATGTTGATGTCCACATCACGCTCAAGTAACAGCCCTACAATGTCTGTGTAGCCGCCCATGCTGGCCAGGGACAGGGCGCTTTCCCGTTCCTTGGCCAGGATGTGGGGGTCAGCACCCTGTGGTAGGGGGAATAGAGACAGTGGTGATGGGATGGGTGGGGGCATCCCCTGGAATCCTGGGGTACCCATGGCAGCCCCTTCTTATAGACATGGCACCAGCAGACTCGGATGAGACCCCAGCCCACCCTCAAGTTCCTGGGAAGCCCTCAGCTGGGCTGGGACGCACCCACTCGAGCAAGAAGCGGACAGTCTCGATTTCTCCAAAGGCGGAGGCCCAGATGAGGGGGGTGAAGCCATGCTCGTCCGGCTTGTTGATGAGGTTGTCGCCTGGCAGGAGGGGGGTGGTACCACTGGGATGTACCCCTGCCCACTCTCCCCAGCGCTGTGGGAGCAGGGACAGGGCAGGTGGCTGGGGTCAGACACGAGGGGGAGCACACGGGTGGACACAGGCCCATTTGTGGAGACTCCGGTCATTTCAATACCCACATGCACACACCAGCGCGTGTGGTCAGACACATTCGGACACACCACAGGTGTGGACACACACCTTTCCTCAGATGCTCCTTCAGCTGGCTCAGCTCCCCCTGGGCCGCGAGCTGGTGGATGGACAGGGCTAGGGGCCAGAGAGAAGCAGAGTCCTCACCTGTCCCATCCCTGCTCCATGCCTCAGTTTACCCCATCCAGAGTTGCTCCTCCCGGCCCCTGCTACCTACTAGCACCTGTTACCTCTCCCCGCCTTAGGGACTGGAGGCCCACTTACAGTCGAGGGTGGCTGGCAGGGCCGAAACCTCGTTCCCCCGCTGCCGGTTGGTGAGGGTTGTGGAGTGCTTCAGGGAGCTGCCTCCTGGAAGAGAGAGGAAGGGCCTCAGTTTGCTCCTAGTATGTCTCTGAGGCTTCAGACCAGACCCTCGGGGTTCGGAGCTACCAAAGACAGTGCCTCACTGCACCATTCACTCACTCTGCCCTCCTGGATACCCGGGTGCACCTTTCTCCTCTACACCTGGCGATGTTCTGGGCAAACGATACATAGTCCCTGCCCTCAAGGGGTACATCGACAAGAGGGGGGAGTCAGACAGAAGGAGAGACATAAGCAGGAGAAATAAGAAGGAGGTAGAAGAGGGGCACCTGGGTGGCTCAGTTGGTTGAGCGACTGACTTTAGCTCAGGTCACGATCTCGCAGTTTGTGAGTTTGAGCCCTGCGTCGGGCTCTGTGCTGACAGCTCAGAGCCTGGAGCCTAATTCAGATTCTGTGTCTCCCCGTCTCTCTGCCCCTCCCCTGCTCACGCTCTGTGTCTCTCTGTCTTGCAATAATAAACAAATGTTAAAAAAAATTTAAGAAAATGGGGCGTCTGGGCGGCTCCGTCGGTTAAGCGTCCAACTTCAGTTCAGGTCATGATCTCAGTCTGTGAGTTCGAGCCCCACGTCGGGCTCTGTGCTGACAGCTAAGAGCCTGGAGCCTGCTTTGGATTCTGGGTCTCTCTCTCTGCCCCTCCCCTGCTCATGCTCTGTCTCTCTGTCTCAAAAATAAATAAAAACATTAAAAAAATATATAAAAACAACTTAAGAAAAAAAAGAGTATCCTTAAAACAAAAAAAAAAAAAAAGAAGGAGGTAGAAGAGAATGGAAAGAGGGGAGGGCCAGGGGTGAGTCCATTTCAGACACGATGGTCAGGGAGGGCCACTCTGAGGAGGTGATACCAACTGAGAGCTTGGCCAGATGAAGAAACCAGCCCTGGGAAGAGGTAGAATGTTCCACACAGAGGGAACAGCAGGGACCAAGGCCCCAGGAGGGACTGAATTAGACGTGTTCAAGGACTCCAGTCAAAAGAAATCCTTGAGGGGCACCTGGGTAGCTCAGTTGGTCTATTTCAGCTCAAGTCATGATCTCATAGTTGGTGAGTTTGAGCCCCACATCAGGCTCTGCGCTGAGAGTGCAGGGCCTGCCTGGGATTCTCTCTCTCCCTCAGTCTGCCCCTCCCCTGCTCATGCTCTCTCTCTCTCTCTCTCTCTCAAAAAAAAAAAACAAAACAAAAAGAAATCCTTGGATCCTTAATAGGGTTAACAGAATCACCATCTGACCCAGCAATCCACTCCTAGGTATCTACCCCCAAAAGTTGAAATCAACTGTTCAGACAAACACCGGTACACAAATGTACCAGCAACACTAGTCACAATCACCTAAAGAGGAAGAACCCAAGGGTCCATCGATGGATGAATGGATAAAAGAAATGTGGTCTGGAATGGAATATTATTGGGTCATAAAAGGAATGAAGCACCAACACATGCTGCAAATGCAGACAAACCTCCAAACCATCATGCCGAGGGGCGCCTGGCTGGCTCAGTCAGAGGGGCATGCAACTCTTGTTCTCGGGGTCATGTGTTCAAGCCCCACATGGGGTGTAGAGATTACTTAATAATCAAACTTAATAAATCAAACTTAAAACAATGAAAAAAACCCATCATGCTGAATGAAAGAAGGCAGACACAAAAGGCCACATGTTGTAGGATTCATTTATATGAAATATCCAGAACAGGGAAATCCATAGAGACAGAAAGATTAGTGATTGACAGGTGCTAGGGAAGGAGGGATGGAGAATGATTACTCATGGGGACTGGGTTTCCTTCTGGGGTGACGGAAATGCTCTGGAACAACAGAGAGAGTGGGGGTGGGGGGCTTACGCACAATGTGAATGTACTTACCGCCACTGAATTGTATGCAAGTCTGGTTAAAATAGCAACTTTTATGTTATGGGGATCTAGCCATCATATATATACAGATAAAGCAATTCCTCACTGGATGGAGAGGGAAGACACATTCTGGGTAATGGAACATAAAGACAGAGGTCCTGTCTTGAGCCTGACATTCCATTGTCCTTGCATCCCAGAGGCAGGAGTCCAGGGGAAATATCCTACCTACCCTGCGGTGAGGAGGCACCAGCATCCGGTTCAGGATTCCCAGGCTCCAGAGTGCAGGGGAAGAGGCTGAGCACCACAGTGTCTGAGCCATCGGGGGCCTCATCGCTGGGGTCCTCAGGGTCCCCAAATTCTGGGATGGGGAGCTGTTGGGTCAGACTGAGGTCCTCTGCCGGCTGGGTGGGCTCCATGGGGGAAGCTGGCATAAGCGCCAAAAGATAACAGCTAATTATCAACAACTCGTATTAAGTAGGCACCAACAGCATACCCGGCCTTTCACAGTAAGGGTGGGTAAACTCAAGCTCAGCGGGAAGTTAAAACCACAGTCCAACTGCTTTTCAGGCTCATTCCTCCCCCACTACCAGGGCACATACAACATGCTTTACTTAAAATGGGTTCAGCTATCTGGGTTCGAATCCCATCATTTATAAGCTGTGAGCACCTGGGCACATGACTTAACTTCTTTGAGCCTCAGTTTCCTCATTAATCAAATGGGGAAATGAGGTCTTAGCACCGTGCCTGTACATAGCAAAGCTGGGGGCCTGATACACGGGCAGAGCTTAAAAAACGTTCACTGTAGTTATTTTTTTCTTGCGTGGTGGGGGAGGGGGGGGTCCCCGGAATAAGTGACTGCTCAACAAAGTGTGATCGGTCCCATCCCACCGGCCCCTCCCAAACAGATCCGAAAGGTCCACTCACCTCAAACGAGCCTCGTCTGTCACCCCACGCCGCGAGTCCGGGTCCCCCAAAACTTGGGGGCCCAATTCACAAACTTTTCTCCTTCAATTGATATAGGAGGGAGCAAGCTGGAACCTGGATCCTCAGCGCCCTGGTTTCTTCTGCCGGGACAGAAAGCAACTTGATACGCGACCGCTACCCCCACCTCAGAGCACCCCACTGCGCCTGCGCACCCTGCCTCCCCAAAAGTGCCGAAAGGCAAGAGCAATAGAAGCTGCTACTGGCCCTTTAAGACTTGGGGGAGGGGCGTGGTTTCCGCTGGGGCCCAAGCAATGCTGTTGCGCCTGCGCGTTCTTGTCCAGGCAGCTCTGGAGGGAGGCCGGCAGGGTCTGAAGGGATGGGTGGAGCCTCAGAGGGCTCAGAGGATTTCATTGAGACAGTCTTGCGTCACTACCCCCCAGCTCCACCCATAAGTTTTTCCTGAGGGAGACGCTAGGCTCCAGTTGCTCCAGGGCGGGCGGGGCTCTCTCCTGTACGAAGGTGGTGGGCGGGGAAAAGTCGAGGTGTCGGGACTTAAAGGGGCAACACTACTGTCGCCCCCGTTCACAACAATGTCTTCTTTGCGGTCCTGGGGGCGTGTAAGCATGTGCAAGAATCTGATGGCAATAGGAGGGTACAAAGAGGCCGTTTATGTGGCCCGCAGTGGACAATGTTTGGAGCGTTTCCCTAATTCGTCTGCTCCCGGAAAAGGGAGTTCGTGAAGGGAGGATGCCCTTGCCCCTTCCTGCTTGGGTGTCCCTCCTGGAGCTTCAGGGGGTCTCCGCCCCTTCCTCACCCGTCTACTGGTGTGCCTCCTTCCCCAGTCTCTCACTCATGGTTCCTCTCCAGTCAAGGTACACGAAGTAGTGAGGAGGGCAGGCCAATTGGCACCGGAACTGGAGCACCACGGCGTCTGGTTTCGTAGGGGAAGGTTTGAGAAGCCTTCCCCATAGCCGGACTTCCGCTTCCGGTCCTCGGCATCTGTACGCGGTCGTTATGGAGGAACCGGAGATGCAACTCAAGGGAAAGAAAGGTTGTGTTGAGCCCCGGGCTGGACAGAAGGGTGACCTGACAGAGTGCAGGAGGGGGCAAAGGCTTGGAGGGAGCATGCCGGGGAACTAATTGGACCACCATTGCATCCTGGTTCGGCCGCTGACTAGTTTAAAAACCTTTATAGAGTGTCTCCGTGCCTCGATTTTGTCATCTGTAAAATGGGAAGTATAATAGTCTCTCCCTGCCCCCATAGGTTTGTTGTGAGAATTCAGTGACCTGCTATTTGTAATGCATTGAAAGAACGCCTGTGACGTGGCAATCGCTGTGCGTGTTACTTCCGTATGCGGTTACGTATTTGTTTAGGTTTACGTTAACATCGAATATTTGTAAGTCACATAGTTACAAATTACCAAACGCCACAGACTTGTTAAATCATAAAGGTTTTTGTTATGACACACGTTATTTCTAGTTATTATTTTTAAGTTTATTTTTGAGAAAGAGCGAGAACACAAGTGGGAGAGGGGCAGAGAGACGTAGAGAGGATCCCAAGCAGGCTTCCCACTGTCAGCGCAGAGCCCCATGCTGGGCTGAACTCAGCAACTGTGAGGTCATGACCTGAGCGGAAATCAAGAGTTGGTTGCTTAACCGACTGAGTCACCCAGGCACCCCTCTAGTTAATTATTTAGAAGGCGCAAGTATAGTTCATTCCATCTTTTTTGCAGCAGCACTGAAGGGTAAGCTCTTATGCTCATTTTCCAAACCAGGAGGACTAAGAGGGATAAGAGTACACTCAGTTTGGAGGTGGCAGGATGGGCTCTACCCTACTGAGGGCGTTGCAGTGAGCTAGACATACTGACACTAGCCAGACTCATGCACAGCCTCCCTTGACTCCCAGATGCGCCAGAGTTCTCTGTCTTGTTAACTACACTCCACTGGGCATAGCATGGGGTCCATCTCTGTAGCAAACCTTGAGGTGGGTACTATTATTCCATTTTTACAGCTAAGGAAACTGAGGCTCTCAGAAGCCCCTGCCCTCAAGAATCCAAGCTTTAACTTTTTTTGTTTTTGTTTTTTTTTTGTAAAAATGTAATGTAATAAAGAATGAGAATTTATAAGAGAAATGAACAAGGTGCTGAGGTTGAGAATGAGATGGAAGTGACATCCGGTTAAGCGTGGTGATCAGGGAAGGCCTTGCCCAGGAGCTGAGACATGAGGGATAAAGAGAAGCCCGTGGGGGAAGGAGAGGGTCAGTGGCAGAACAAGCTGTGCAGCAATACAGCAGCTACTGATCACAGTATTTATAGGTATTTAAGTTAATTAAAATTAGGTAAAACTTAAAATTCTTATGGTGAGCACTGAGTAATGTGTAGAATTATTGAATTACTATATTGTACACCTGAAACTAACATAACACTGTATGTTAACTCTATTGGAATTAAAATTTAAACAAAAAAATAAAATTCAATTTGTGAGTCGTATTTCACATTTCAGCCACGTGCTCAGTAGCCAGCCGTATGTGCCTAGTGGCTACATTATTGGACACTATAGATTATAGAACCTTTCGGTCATCTCAGAAAGTTCTTTTGGACAGTACTGGGAGTGTCCAAGGAGCAGCCAGGAGGCCACTGTGCCTTGGATGGTGAGGAAGGCAGGGAAGTTAACAGCAGGAAGAACATACAGGGCCTTATGGGCCGTAGTAAGTTAGGTGGATTTTACACTCTGGCTGGTGGGAGCCATAAGAGGGTTTCAAATAAGGGAGAGACATATCTGATATGTTCATTAGGAGATCACTCCATCTGTTTGGAGATTGGACTGTTGGCAGAGCGGAAGCAGGGAGACCAGGAAGGAGCTGAATCTGGCGTCCTGGTGAGAGGTGGCCATGCCTGGACCAGTGTGGGCAGTGTAGTGGTAAGAATAGGTGAGATTTAGACTTTGTTTTCAGGCAGAACCAGCAGGATCTGTCATGGATGGGAGGGTGTAGATGACTGACTGGCTGGGAATGTCATTTGTTGAAGCAGACGTGGGGTAAGGATTTCTGTGTAATTAACTTACCAGGACAGGAGAACTTCACAGGGGAGATAGGGGAAGCTGAGCAAGGAGTGATCTGAGGGCAAATCCTCAGCCTGATGCTTCAGGAGAACTCAGAAGGATGATTTACACCTCCACGTTGTCCCAACACACAGCAGGAGATGTGGCCTTTGATACCCCTTGATGGTCAGTCATGGCTGAAGGCCACCCAGCGATCTAAGCTTCCAGGCATTTTCAGGTCCAGTAACTGGTAGGACCCTCGAAGAAGAGTCTCATATTCATTCCTTGGGATAAAGGGAATGTGAGAGGGTCCAAGTGGACAGAAGCAGTGTCTACTACAAGTGGGCTTGGGAGGGGAAAAACCATGAGTTCACTGGATGTGTTAACATCATGATGAGCGAAGCCTTTCTTGATTATCTCCTTCAACCCATCACTGGGACCACAGGTGACCCAGCTCCTGAGTGGACACTGGACACCCCTCGCTGCTCTGGCTGGACTCGCGGATTAAGCAGTCAAGAGTCTTATGCTTTGTCTCTTTGTGTCTCTGCCGCCCTTCCCTTGCTCTGCCACCCCCCACCCCGGCCCCCAACTTTTGATTTGCTCGGCCCAGTCACAGACAAGTTCACTGAGAGTGTCTATGTCCTGGCCAATGAGCCATCCGTGGCCCTGTACCGGCTGCAGGAGCACGTGCGCCGCTCTCTGCCTGAGCTGGCCCAGCATAAGGTGAGCCCCGCTTACCCCTGCCACTGACCTCCCCCAGAGTCCTCACCTCATGATCTGGGGCCTGCTACATGGAACAGGGGCTGTTGGGGGAGGAGTCAAGGCTGGGACAGCAGCAAGGAGGCACGAGGTCACTGAGACAGGTTGAGGCCATGGGTGGACAGATTTGGGGGCAGATTTGGAAGAAGGGGGTGGCCGGATGTGCATTTGTTGTCACTTGTATGGCGAGAAGGAAGCAGCCGCATGAGGACCCTAGGGACCGATGTGCCAGGCCGAGGGAACCGCCGGTGCAAAGGCCCTGAGGCATGGTAGCCACGTGTTGGCGGAAAGCCCAGACCGGGAAGGGATTTTCAGGAGGAAAGATCAGGATGGAGGGGGCTGGTCTCTGTCGCCATGGTGATGGGTGATCAGGTGCTCCGTCCCAGGAACTGAGAGGGTGGAGGTAGCAGCCCTCCTGCTAACAGCTTCCTGTCTCCCACAGGCTGACATGCAGCGATGGGAGGAGCAGAGCCAGGGAGCCATTTACACAGTGGAGTATGCCTGCAGGTAAGCCCTGTAGCCTCCCCACTGCCCGGGTTGTCCCCGTATGCCCCAGGGTCACCTCTTGGGCACTCGGGCATCTCAGCCAGCTCTCCAGTGAACCTTCTCCTGCCAAACGCATCTGAGTTGAGGCATGTGGATCTCGACTTACTTGGCCACACAGCAGGTTCCAATGCAGGCCTGCGCTTCTCACCATTTGCCCATCCCCCATGTGCCTCAGGCAGGCTTCTTCCCGAGTGGAGCCCCTCCCCATGTGTCATAGGAAGGGGTGGAAAGGTTTAGGGGAGATGCCATCTGGGAAGGGAGCCTGTGCCTCAAGGGACTTTTCCTTCCCACATCCGGGACCACAGACTGGCCAGCGGGGTGGACGGCAGCTGAGAGGAGGGCCACAGCACAAATACAGCTGATTATTTTTAAATTTTTATTTCTTTCCAATTTTTTTTTTTTAGTGTATAACAGACGCATAAAATTTGCCACCTTAACTATTTTTAAGTATACGGCTCAGTGGTATTAAATACATTCACGTGCAGCCATCCCCACCCTCCATTGCCAGCATTTTTTTCATCTTGCAAATCTGAAACTCTCCCCGTCAGACACTAACCCCCCCTTCCCTTTCTCCTGACCCCTGGCACCCACCATTCTATGTTCTGTGTATGAATCTGGGGACCTCACATAAATGGAGTTGGACAGTATTTGTCTTTTCTGTCCATCTCTTTTCACTCAGCATGCTGTCCTACAGGTCTTCCCATGCTGTAGCCTGTGTTGGATTATCCTTCCTTTTTAAGGTTGAGTAGTATTCCATTGCGTAGACCCACCTCAGTTTATCCATCTGTCGATGAACATTTCGATTGCTTCCACGTTTTAGCTACTGTGGATAATGCTGCTGTGAATGTGAGGGTACCATTTAATTATTATTATTATTATTATTATTATTATTATTATTTTGTGTTTAGCTTTTTCTGAGTCTTCAGATTCCACCCCCTCCCCTCCCCACCTCCCAGTCCCAAGGGAAAGATGTATGTCAGAGTAAAAAGTAGTAGCCAGTGTTTCTTTTCATCATCGCACCTTTCCTGGCCTTGCCTCCCCCTCTTCAGTTGGTTCCCCTGACTATACTTAATGTCCTGGCTTGTTCTGTTTGCCTCGCGAGTTTGGCAATTTTATTTAGAAGTGCCATTTGCCCTTTGCGTGGACTAAGTCATTTTCATGGAGGCTGGACACACCCCAGCAGCACAATCTGTGGAACCATGGGGTTTGCTTGCCTGTTTCTGTTGTGTGAACGAAGGTTCTTTGACAGGAGGTCCTGCTGCTGAGGGTACTGAGCTGAGTGCTCTACCATCACCCGCCTTGGCCCCTCCACTGGGACAGAAGGCATTCCAGACGGATGGCATTTTCTTGAGGATGGTGGCCTCCAACACCCTCATTAGCTCAAGAAAAGAGTAGAAAACAAATGGGAGTTTCTCTCTCATGTCTGCCAAACAGCTCCTGCGCAGCTGTGGGCTCACCAGCAAGGCCCAGGTCAAAGGAAGAACATGTCAGAGTCTGTACTTTGTCCCGGTTCCTCTAGCTGCCCCATTCAGTGAAGGAGTCCGGGCTACGGGTGACACTTAAATTTTAATGCATTAAAATGAAATAAAAGATTCAGCTCCTCTGTCTCACTAGCCATATTTCAAGGGCTTAGCAGCCATGTCAGCGGATAAAGAATGTGTCCGTCATGTTCCAGAAAGTTCCACCGGGCCATGCTGAGGTAAGCATGAGGCCAGTGTATTCTGAGCTCTGAGCACTTCTCGCTAGGGAGATGTGAATTTCTCTATGCTAAGGGACCATGTTTCCTTTATGGACATGAAAGAGCCCTTTTGGTTGTTGACAATGCTTTACGTAGTTGATGCAGAATTTATAGATACTAAATTGGATAAACTATTCAAGAGGGAACTTATAAAAGCAAGCTTTTTTTCCCCCTATAGTTTATTTATTTTTCATAGTTTACATCCAAGTTAGTTAGCACATTGTGCAACAATGATTTCAAGAGGAGATTCCTTAAGCCCTTTACCCATTTAGCCCATCCCCCCTCCCACAACCCCCCTAGTAACCCTCTGTTTGTTCTCCATATTTAAGAGTCTCTTCTGTTTTGTCCCCCTCCCTGTTTTTATATTCTTTTTGCTTCCCTCCCCTTATAGTCATCTGTTTAGTATCTTAAATTCCTCATATGAGTGAAGTCATATGATATTTGTCTTTCTCTGACTAATTTCACTTAGCATAATACCCTCCAGTTCCATCCACGTAGTTGCAAATGGCAAGATTTCATTCTTTTTGACTGCCGAGTAATACTCCATTGTATATACATACCACATCTTCTTTATCCGTTCATCCATCGATGGACATTTGGGCTCTTCCCATACTTTGGCTATTGTTGATGGTGCTGCTATAAACACGGGGGTGCATGTGTCCCTTCGAAACAGCACACCTGTATCCCTTGGGTAAATACCTAGTAGGTCAATTGCTGGGTCGTAGGGTAGTTCTATTGTTAATTTTTTGCGGAACCTCCATACTGTTTTCCAGAGTGGCTGCACCAGTTTGCATTCCCATAAAAACAAGCTTTTCATCCAGGTGGGCAAACACTAGAAAAGCTGACTGCATTTTGGTAGTGCTAAAACGAACAAGCTAACAGAGCAGGCGATAGCCCCCCAATCCCCGCTTTGATCTCATGGCCGTTTTCCAGCCGGTCCCTGACTGATAATAAATAGGAGTGAGTTTTTTGTCTTTAACAGAACAGCTTTAAAATGACACTTTTATTTTTACTGCAGATGCTATGCAGGTGAGTTGCTGGCATTAGCAGGGCCCTGGGTGGCCTGGTGAATATTTTACTGTTGTGCTGTTGGAAGGGGCATTTTCATTAGATGTTTGTTAGTCTGGCACCAACACCAGAGGCTAGCACAGCTTGGCAGTGGTGTCCCTTTAATTAGTAGTGAGTTATTCTGGTTCCCTCTAAGCTCACCTCCAGAGCTCTTCACAGTTGAGTTGATAAGCTTCCTTCAGAGGCAGGAATAGGTTATCTAAAAGGCCATTTTTACACGTTTATCGCTTCTTCAAAACATCAGGTGGTCTAGCAGCAGGATGTAAAAGTTGCACCCGGGGCGCCTGGCTGGCTCATTCGGAAGAGCATGTGACTCGCTCTCGATCTTGGGGTCGTGAGTTCAAGCCCCACGTCAGGTGTAGAGATTACTTAAATGAATAAATAAATAAATAAAAACTTTCAAAAAAATAGCTGCTTCTGGCCATCATGCGCTCTGTCGCATAGATGTCATCGAGGTGTGGCAGGGAAATCAAAACTTTAAACCCCGGATAAGCCCACAGAATCCCTGGGGTGCCTGTTGAGCACTGAGCCCGTGCAGGCGCCCCCACCAACCTCTGGTTGGAAGGCTACATGGGCAGGCGCAGGGAGGGGAGGGTAAGGCGGGGTGGCACCGACTGGGTCCATCCTCCCATTTCAGTGCTGTGAAGAACCTTGTTGACAGCAGCGTCTACTTCCGCAGCGTGGAGGGTCTTCTGAAACAGGCCATCAGCATCCGGGACCACATGAATGCTGCCGCCCAGAGCCACAGGTAGCTCCGGGACCACCCGCTCCTGCTCTCAGCCTCCTCGCTGTAAGGACCTTTGCTTCTCAGCCAGGAACTGCTGTTTCTCACTCCTTAGACAGCTCCCTTTCCTCATCTCGTGGTGCCTGGTGGCTTCCTCTCGTCCTTTGGCATCTGTAACGGGAGAGTTCAGCCGCCCAGCACCCAGGTCCTGAGCTCTGCTGTGTGCCCGGCCCTGGGCTGGGCACCGGGGATGCAGCGGTGGCCAATACGCATGTACTCGTGGTCTCACAGGGAGGCGTATGGCAACCAGGTAAACGTGGAACAGACGAGCATTTCAGATGTGCAAAGGAAGAAAAGGGAGGTGGAAGCCTCTCTGAGGGGGTGGGAGCAGAGGCCTGAGCACCATGCAGATGGGAGGTGGCCCGGGGCGGGGGTTCCGGGTTGGACAGCGGTGAGGACAGAGGCCCTGGGGATGGTGATCTGGGTGTGTTGGAGGAACATCTAGGAGGTGAGTGTGGCTGGAGTGGGTGAGCAAGAGGGAGACAGAGCCCGCGAGGCTTGCAGGGGAGGTTGCCTGGAGCTGAAGGAGGCTTCAAGCCAAGGACCAGATGGCCTAAAAATGAAAAGCACTTACAGTCCTCGCACCCTGGGGAGAGAGTTTTTGTCATATCGTCATTATAACTTAATAAACATGCACTTGGGCACATGTGCACGTGCTGTCAGCTGTAACTCTACTTTGATATATGTCCGGCTCCTGCAGTTTGGGACTGGGTCTGGCATGCCTGTCCCCCACCAGACATTTAGAAAGAAAAAAAAAAAATCTGTGTTACTGTTCTGAAAACTGAGACGCAGGAATTGTCAAAAACAGAAAAGCCTGGTGAATGTGTAAGAATGGACGTGCAGCCATCGTCTCACAGAGGGTAGCATGACATGGGTTGATCTGGGCTCCTTTGCTTTAAAGAACTGTCTGCCTTGGGCTGCCCTGCTGTAGGTTGGTGCAAGCCATTGGGGCCAGAGCTTGCTGTGTGGTGTGCACAGCGCCCCCTGCACGGTAGTGCCTCAAAAAGCCATCGCTTTTACCTTTTTTTTTTTTTTTTTTAAGTTTATTTATTTATTTTGACAGAGGCAGAGAGAGGGAGAGAGAGAAAATCCCAAACAGGCTCCTCTTGGTGTGGAGCCTGACGTGGGGCTTGATCCCATGACCGCAAGATGGTGACCTGAGCTGATATCAAGAGTCGAATGCTTGAACGACTGAGCCGCCCAGGCTCCCCCATACCTTATTTATTTATTTATTTATTTATTTATTATTTATGTGTTGTTTATTTATTTATTTAAGTTTTTTTTTAATTTTTTTTTTTTTAACGTTTATTTATTTTTGGGACAGAGAGAGACAGAGCATGAACGGGGGAGGGGCAGAGAGAGAGGGAGACACAGAATCGGAAGCAGGCTCCAGGCTCTGAGACATCAGCCCAGAGGCCAACGCGGGGCTCGAACTCACAGACCACGAGATCGTGACCTGAGCTGAAGTCGGATGCTTAACCGACTGAGCCACCCAGGCGCCCCTAATGTTTATTTTTGAGAGAGGGAGACAGCGTGAGCTGGGGAAGGGCAGAGAGAGAGGGAGACACAGACTCGGAAGCAGGCTCCAGGCTCTGAGCTATCAG
This sequence comes from Panthera uncia, assembly GCF_023721935.1. Taxonomy (NCBI): domain Eukaryota; kingdom Metazoa; phylum Chordata; class Mammalia; order Carnivora; family Felidae; genus Panthera; species Panthera uncia. The sequence continues at coordinate 13,311,380 of NC_064816.1, read as the reverse complement.
CACAGAGCCTGATGTGGGGCTCGAACCCACGACCTGTGAGATCATGACCTGAGCTGAAGTGGGGCGCTTAACCCACTGAGCCACCCAGGCGCCCCCATACCATTTATTTTTAATTCATGGTTTCCCAAGTGCTTTAGGTGCCTTGCTTGTGCCTGCTTCTGAAAGATGCTTCTAGCAGCTTAAAGTGCTGCTTAACACTTCTCTTGGCAAGCCCTGCGGGTTCAAAGTGCCCAGTCCTGCATGAGTCCCAACCACGACCTCTGAAGTGGGTGGCTGGTCCCATTTTTACAGAGGATGCCCTGAAGGCTGAGGCCGGGGGTCTTAGGGGACTAGAAGGTAACCCAAACCCATCTCCAGCCTAACTGAGCACGCCCGATGGCCTCTGACATTGGCCTCAAGGACGCTGCCCATGTTTTGTTCCAGCCCTGACGAACCACCCCTGCCCTCCTCAGCTTGATCCCGGAAGAGACTTGGAGGTGCTTTGGCCCCTCTGGCTCAGGTCAGTGTCAAGTGGGGTCGTGAGCCTCTGTACTCCATGCTCTGAACTAACCCACCCTCTCGGTGTCCAAGAAGGGACCTGCTCGTCTAACCTCTTGGGCTTTCTCCCTGGGCTTGTAGGATACTTGCATCAGTGGGAGGCTTCGGGGTGGTAGGGACCTTCAGCCCTCTGCTACTCAGGACGTGGTCAGCCCTCGTCTCCCTCGTGCTCTCTGTGCCAACTCCCTGCCCCTTCTCCAGGCTGCAGGCCCTGTCTCGATCCCGTGTTCCCCCTGCCAAGACAGAAAGGGGAGCCCGCGTTTGGTTGTTTTCCTCACACGCGTTCTCTCAGGCAGAGCCCAGCATGATGGCTACCCACCCAGCTCAGGAATCTTCGCTGCACTGCTGGCCAGCTGTGTGACCCTGAGAAAGTCCCTCCTCTCTCTGGTCTCTGCTTTTCCCTTCCGTCAGAGTGGTTCAGCAGGCAACAGAGGGTGCTGCTGCATAGTGATGTGTGTTGTAGCAATCAGCTACTGCTGCATGACCAACTGTCCCCAAACTTAGTGGTTGACAACCCTAGTCATTTGGCTGCTTACAGTCCTGCGATTTGGGCTGGGCTCAGCTGGGCAGTTTTTCTGGACTTCACAACTATCTGGCACTCATCAGAATTCAAAGGGGCTCATAGTCAGAGGTGGCCTCGCTCACACATCTGGATCTGGACCCGTGCCGTCAGCAGCAGGGGGTCCGTTCCCCTCCGCGTGGCCTCCCCAGCAGGCCGGCCTAGGCTTCTCCTGGTGACCGGGTGCCCAGAGGGCAGCCCCCATGTGCCTGTGCCCATCCGACCTCTTCTTGCTTCACACTGCGGATGCTCCATTGGTCAAGGCCAGCCACGTGGCCAGGCCAAGAACCCGATGGGAGAGGACTGCAGGAAGGCCTCAATACCGGGAGGTATGATCGACTGTGTGAGGAGAGCATGGTACCAAGAAAGGCCTGGCACGTTGTTACTCGGCGCCCATGTAGGGCAGACCCCGGCAGATCGGCGGCATCTGAGGGACTTCCTGAGCTCTGGCTGTTGTAGTTCTCAAAGCCCCGCCCATTTGCCAGGCACTGCGATGGCGCTCTGTGCCACAGAGGCCCTCTCAGAGGGCTTGGGAGGCATGAGTGGGATGGGGCCTCCACAGCCCCAGAGCCACAGTCTCCAGAGACAAGAGGCAGCAGAATTCATGTGTGTGCAGTTGAAGTACTTTTTGAGCACCTACTGTGTGCCAGGCTTAGCTCTCCGGCTGGGGGTAGTGAGGAATCCCGCTGGCTGTGGGATTGCCTAGGGAGCATCTGGGAGGACTTGGGGCAGGAGGGGCTACCAAGAGGGCCAGCAGCTCACCCCAGTGGCCCACGCAGTGTTGCCCACCAGCCCTGGGCCTACACTCCACCATCTCTCCACTCCCTTCTCCTTGCCCTCATCACTCCCACCATCCAGCCTCAAGGACACCGCCCTGCTGCCCTCCCCACACCCTGTTGTCATCTGCTGTCCCTCTGCTGCTGCGCCCCCTTGGAATAAAATTCTCTGTGGCTTCTCCTGATCCTGCCTTTATCCCTACAGGCCCTGCCTGCTTCCTCTTCAGAATTGTTGCCCCATTGCCCCTCTCAGAGCCTTCCACCCCGCACTTTCCCCCCAAACTGTTCCCTACAGGGTGATTGGTAACCTTTCTAGGGTCAAGTCACAGTCTCCCCTGGCGTCTGACTTCACCTGCCTCTCCAGTCCAGGGCCTCTAGCACAGTTCCCTTTTATAGAAGAGAAAGCAGGCTCAGAGAGGCCAGGCGCAGTCACTGTCCTTGACCAGAAGTGCTGGGAGTCCTACCCCGGGGTTTCACCTCTTCCCCCATCCCACCTAGTACCTCCTGCCTCAGGAGGTACTAGGTGACCTTGCCACCCTGAGGGTCTCTCAGACTTCTCCCTGACCCTTGTCCCTCCATCCCCTAGCCCCACTAAAGCTGGGGCCTTTGGACACAACTTTGTGGAATCTGGCAGGGACTGAAGACCAAGCAGGTGTGGCCAGCACATTCCTCTTGCTTCTGCTCAGCGCCACCTCTGGGCCCCTCTGTGAATGTCTGGAGACAAGGCTTTGCTGCCTGTGGACTCCTACCTGCCCCCCATTGATCACGGACACAGTCATGGCCACGGCCCCCCCAACCGGTAATTGCCACTCTGTTAATCCGGAACAACCACCCACTGTGTGCCTGGAACTACACTGGGGGCTTTTCAAGGCTTATCTTTTCATCTTTCATCCTCAGCCTGGTAAGGCAGGTGTTACCCCCAAATACATATGGGGAAAGAGAGCCTTCGAGAGGTGGCATGACCTGTACAAGGTCACACAGCAGACTCCAGAGACTTAGTCCTACTGTGCTTCCTGCTGTATAACATGGGGCCTAGAGCTGGGCCTCTCTGGTCTGGTCTTTCTTCCTTTTCTTTCTTTCTTTCTTTCTTTCTTTCTTTCTTTCTTTCTTTCTGTCTTTCTTTCTTTCTTTCTTTCTCTTCTGTTTTTTTTAATGTTTATTTGTTTTTGAGAGACAGAGCACGAGTGGGGGAGGGGCAGAGAGAGAGAGAATCTGAAGCAGGCTCCAGGCTCTGAGCTGTCAGCACAGAGCCTGACACAGGGCTCGAACCCACAAACCATGAGATAAAGACCTGAGCCAAAGTCAGATGCTTAACCAACTGAGCCACCCAGGCACCCCTGGTCCTCCTTTTCTCCATCTGGACAAAGAAGCCTGGATTGGGCCTTCTCTACAGGCTGAGGTGGACATTTGTGTATCTGCCTGCACGGTCTGCATTCTGTCTTGAGCAGAAATGCCCACCCCAGGCTCAGGCCATATGGAAAAGCCATCTTTAATTCCAGGTGTGGATGTGGGACACTGGCCTGGCCAATCAGAGCCACCACCTCCCAAGTCACAGTGATTGGGTAGAAATGAGCGTGTGACCTTGTGAGAGGTCTCACTCAAGAATTTTGCTGGGGAGCCTGGGAAAGTCACTGTCTTCCCACTAGGGTTGTTGAACTAGGCAGTTGGAAAGGGAGACCCAAGAACACTGCATGGAGTCCTGGATCCAACTGTACCTGACACCAGTAAATCTTGATTATTCAGTTTCATTGGTCTCTAACTTAACTATTTGCCAAAATTGCTTTGAGTCCATTTCTGCTGACTGCAGAAAAGCCCACACTGACCACTGTGAATTTCAAGCCTGGAAGATCATGGTCCGCAGTTTGTACACCTCCAAGGCCCGCTGGCTGCCAGTGCGGTATCCAGCACCAGACATCAGGAAGATCAGAATGGAGTTGTTTGAAGTATAGTCCGGGTGAGTCCCAGGCCGACTGCTCTGAGAGGATCTCCCCACACTTCCCTAGGTGTTGTGAGTGGTTGGAAGAGAGGCGGCAGGGTCAGGGGTACCCTACGGGAGAGAGGGAGGGTCCTGGTGGGGTGTCAGTGTTGTGGAGGGGCCTGAGGGCCTAGGAAGGGGTTCATGGACACAGGAGATATGGAAGAAGGACCACCTCCCACTGCCAGGAAATAGGAGTCCATTCTCTTTCCCCTTTCTAGGGTGTATTAGGGGCCTCTGTGCCCCATCCTGGCTCCCCACGTGCCCCAGCCCAGGTTGTGGGGAGGGAGAATCCTCTGGTCCACCTGATTAGAGGCCCTGACTGGTGTGTAGCCCCCCACCAAGTCACTGTCACCGTTTGCCCACTCAGAAGGCACTCGTCCTTCTGTCCTTCTACCTGTCCATCAAACAGTCATTCATCCAGCAGTCATTGACTGCCCTCTGTTGGCCAGGCCCTGCCCAGGGAATGCCCTGGTGAGCAAGACAGGCCAGCCCTGTCAGACCTAGGGGTCAGACCGGCAGGAGAAACAGGCAGCTAAGTGAGGGAACTGCATATTTTCCAGGGGCTGCCTTGGACTGTTCCTGTGCTGTGAGCTAGTAGGGTGCAGTCTTGGGGTGCCCCAGACCCTCCCAGGGCTCCCCATCACCCACAGTCCCTGGGTGCGATCTCAACTAGTGACTAACAGCCTTCTCCATTCAAAGATCAGGTCTTTAGACTGAAGACCCCTCACGACTCCCAAGTCAGAGGGCTCCGAACTTGGCTGGTTTATTTGCATTTCATTTGCATGTCCATCCCTGCACTTCCCACCTAGAGAACGCCCACACCCCCTGGGCCACCAGGGGGCGCAAGAGGCAAACCCTTGGTCAGGCCTCGGAAGTGGTCATTGTCCGCTTTCCTGGCCGGTCCTGGTAGGTGCATTGTGATCCTCTATCCTTTTTCACCCCATACGCCCTCGCTCCCATTTTTCAGAGAGTGAACTAAGATTCCATGAGGCAGGATTACCCAGCAGGACCTTGCACCTGCCCCCATGTGCTCCTGGGCTGTTCTGGCAGCCTCCCTTCCTTGCCAGGGTGGAGGTGTGGGCACTCCCAGACCTGACTCAGTAGGATCTGCTCCCAGGAGAGCCCCAGAGACAGGAGGTGGGGGAAGCTTGGAGAGAGGCAATGAGCTCCCTTGTGCCATGGGGCGTTCAAGCTGGAGCCTAGCACCCATGAGGGTGGGGATGACCTGGAAGGGATCTTGTGGACCACCCCAGCCTCTTTCAAATCTGTGGATGGGGTAAAAGGAGGCCCAAGAGGGCAGTGACTTGCCCCCAGTTGGTCCACAGTGGTCAAAATGGGAATCAGACTTCACTTTTGGCTTTTTGTCCTTAGCCCAAATCTAAGTTCTGGCTTTTATTTCAGGCCTGCTGTACACTCCCAGAGGGGTACTACCGCTGGGAAACCCCTTCCTAGCCCTGCCACATCCCCCAGAAAGGTCTCTGAATGCCTCCAGCTTGGTCCCCATGCCCCGCCATCACTCAGACCCTCTCCGGGGCTCTCCAGTTCTTCAAGAAACCCTCAGAGATACCCCTTTGGTGCCACTACACATGAGGCAGAGGAGCCTCCAATATGGGGGAGACAGAGTCAGACACACACATCTCCAACCCCCTGGGTCAGTGCTGGGCTGGAAGGAGGGATGGGGGTAGAGAAGCCCCAAATGGGAGGAGGGGGCTTTGAAGGTGGGCCTTGAAATGATTCTAGCCTCCAGGAGGAGGGGCTGCTGTTTGCCCCACTTTCACATGAGCAAACAGGCTCACAGTGGTGCAGTGACCAGCTTGAGGTCATGCAGTGAGTGGGAACCAGAGCTAGGATGGGGACCCAGGCTCTCCAACCCTGAGGCCCTGCCTGCCGGACCACACTGCACTTGCCATGAAGCCTCCGTCAAAGCCTTCCCCTTCTGATACTGTGGGAAAGGATCTGGAGGACGGGGACTTGGGAGAAGCAGCTTTTCCACCTCCTTACCTTCGCACTCCTGCCTCCACCCACCCCCAACTACCCCATCCTCTAGGCCCCCTTCCCAGATCCCCTTCTGTGGCCCTTTCCACTCTCTTCTCCCCTGCCCCCCAACCCTCCCTTCTACTCTCCAGCCTCTTACTCTAGCAACTAAGGGTGTCCCCTCAACTGAAAAGACCGAGGTGGAGACTTTGCCCTGATGGGGGATGAAGGTTCACATGGGGTGACATAACCATTGAAGGGGGAGGGTATAGGACAGGAATTGGGGTAGAGACAAAAAAGAGGGGCTGTTATAGGAAACAGAGTGCAAATGATAGAAGATGGAACTGGCCAGAATGGGAAAGAGGCATGGAGTATGAGTGGGGGCGGGGACGGAGTGGCAGGAACAAGGGAGGGAGCCCTAGTGGTGGGAAAGGGCAGGGAGGAGGATGCGTGGGGGGCAGGCCCAGCCAGCTCAGATCAGGCAGACCCTTCCCTACACACCCTGGCTGCTCCCAGAGCTTCTCCAGCTGCTGCCCTCACGTAACCAGAGCCTGCCTGTTGCATCAGAGACGGGCGGGCAGCCACGGGTAAACAGAGCAGCCCTCGGGGGGCCCGGGGCTCCCCAGCCACCTCCACGCTCCCCAAGCCTCATTCTGTGCCTTGGAGCCAAGGCAGACACCCCCATCCTAGTCTGGCTTCTGGTGTGTCCTTGGGACACCAGAGGTTTGGTGTTGGGCACTGAGGGGCAGCGCAGTGGGGTCAGAGGCAGGACCCCTGGACCTTCTTATGACAGCGTGAACCCTAGCATATGTCCAAAGATGAAAGCTTTGCCCAGACTAGGGATCCAAACTGCCCATGTCACAGATGGGTAGATTGAGGTTTGAGGAGAGGCCTCCCAGAACCCCAGTTCCCTGCCTCAGTGTCCCCCACACATTGATATCTCTACATGTTCCCCACAGAATCCAAGAGTCTAGTCATCCCCTGTTGTCTTCCAAGAAGGTGGAAAACAGACAGCCATTGCAACCCACTTGATCTCCCATTTTATCTGCCCCAAACTGACCCCCTCCTCTCTTTCTCCGAGCCTCCCTTCAAGTGCCCAGCCCAATCTACTTCTGCCCACTTCTCTGGCTTCATCTGCCTCGTCTCCTCCACCAAAAAATGCTCCGCACTCTGCCTCCGCACCTTTGCGAGTGCTGTTGCCTCTTGGAAAACCCTTCTCCCAGTGGCAAACTCCTGTTCATGCCGCAAAGCCCAGTAAAATGCCCCCTCTTCTGGGAAGCCCTCCCCAACCCTTCTAGCCCAGTCCTGACTCCCCAGAGCCAGGGCAGTGTGTGGCAGCTCTGTCTTCGCCAGGCTAGGAGTTTCTCCTGGCTTACACAATCCAAAAATCATCTTCATTCTGTAATTCTTTTCACATTGATTCACTCACTAATTCTGCTCTGATTTCCCCTCTGGGCCTAGACGTGTGCTGGGTGGTGCTGGGATCCCATGGAGGGAGTGGATGCAGAGGTCTCGGCTGGAGTCTAGTTCTGGAAGCCAGTCCCCCTACACACAGCTGACCTTTAAACTGGAGGACGGCGCCTAGAAGCCGAGGGGTCTGTTGCCTTCCTGTCAAGACACATATCTAGCTACAGGAGGCACACAGGAGCTAGATGTGAGGCACACATCTAGCTACAGGAGGCACAGATGAGCGAGCCCGCACAGGTGATCCCAGAGCCAGCTTTCTGCAATCCCTCCATTTGGGCGAGAGCAAAGATCAATGTTAGCTTCGAGAAGGGCTCCGTCTCTGGGGCCTTCAGGGTCTTGGGTCAGAGTTGTATTTCACTCAGTTTAGAATAAGTCTAGAGTTGGGGCTAGCCGTGGTCCAAATTAGAGACAAGGTCCGAATTAGCGCCAGGGTCACAGTAGTAAGGTCACAGGCGCCTAGTGAGGGTGGGGGAAGTCTGGCGGGTCTGATCCAGCCCCCTCTCCGGTCTCCTTTCTTCATTACACTCCCTCCCCATTTCCGCGTCTTCCGGGGTCTGAATCCGAGTGCCCAGAACTCCCGGGGCGGGGACGCGCCCAAGTGCCCGCCCATCACGGCTCATGAACGCGCCCTATATACAAATGATCCCCACCCCACCCAATCAGCTCCCGAGGGGGCGGGGCCGCCCGTCCCGAAGGCACCTGTGGCCGCCCTGCGCTCCGAGCTCTGTGCTGCTGCTGCTGCCTGGCTGGTACTTGAGCGTCCAGAGGGCCCAGGCCCAGCAGGTGCGTGTCGCGTCGGGCCAAGGTTTGTGTGGTGTCTTTAGAACGGCATCTGTGGTTTGGGTTGGGTTTGGAGGTCCAAGTGTGCTGCTGTGTGCTGGAGAGTTGTGTGTCTAAGAGATGTGCGTCCTAGGATGTGAGTCTGAGAGGTTGTGTGTCCTGAGAGGCTATGTGTCCAAAGGGTGTGAGTCGGAGGGGTGTGTTCGAGGGGGAGGGTGTGTCCAAAGGATTGTGAGTCCAAGGGCTATGTTTCTGAGAGGTTGTATGCCCAAGGGGCCTGTGTCTGAGGGTTTTGATGTCATTTGGGGAACTGGGGGGCCATGAGCCCCTGGATGTGTCTGTGAGCTGTATGTCTGGTCTGTGAGCTGGGGTGTCCTCCTCTCCTGGGATGCACTCCTTTGCATGCCCTCCAAGCCCCTGTACACAGCCCGGTGCCTTCCTGCTATGGCTGTGCCCTTTTGTGTCACTGCCCCAGACCTGCATGTGGCATAACCATCCATGTGTGCCTGTGACTGCCATGACCCTTGCCTGCCCCGTGGGATTTGAGCTTCACGAGGAGAATGCGGGGCCTCAGCTGGGCCCATGGGTTGCCTGTATGGCTGGGGGCAGGATAGGGGGTGTGGAGCCCTGAGTGGGGGATCACAGCTGCCTGGGTCACCCTCTTTCCTGTGCCTCAGTTGTCCCATCTGGGAAATGGGTACAGGAACGATAGTCACAGCCCTGCGAGACTGTCAGCACATGACAAGCTGACATGAAAGTGTTACTTTTGCAGTTATGCTCCTCCCACCCCCCTCCACCTCTCTCAGGGTCCAGGGCTGCAGACAGGGCCGACCGATCCACCTGGCTATCTCCAGTCCCTTTGTTGCTGACTTGAGAAGTCAGAAATAGCTGAGGCCTCATGCTTGTCCTGGCCTAGAATCCCCACTCGGGAAGGTCAGGACCTCTGGACATTTGGCATCCAGTGTTAAGAATTTTCAGACTATTGGGGTAAAAGAAAGTGGGTTCAAAACAGTATTTAGAGTTGGAAAGACAAGCGTGTGGGGTTTGATTACAAAGGTCAAAGGGACTTTGGGAGAAGTCAGCCTTGCTCCATCCTGTCCCCCTGTCTGCCTACCACTGCCTGTCTGAGTCAAGGAGTGAATCTTGGATTCCAGGGAATGGAATTTCAGAACATTTAGGGCCCAGGGCCTCACCTTCAAGAGTCGGAAGCTGCTTATTTGGTCTGAAGCCCCCACTTTGCAGGGAGGGAAGACTGAGGCCAGATGGAGACATTCAGGCCCCTCAGAAAAAACATAGGCTCAATGCTATTCCTGGGCCACTGCCAAAGAATAAAATCCAGGAGCGAGGGGCCCAGCCTTCTCTCACTCCTCTCTTTGTGACTTCAGACAGATCACTGCCCCTCTCTGAGCTCTGTGGCTGCCCCTGTGACCTGAGCAAGTTGAGCTCAGTTTTACATCCTATCTCCAACTAATGATTTATTTCATGAAATCATTACCCAACCGGGCAGACATATGGAAGATGCAAATTAAGAGGGGAAAGGGACCCCCAACTCAGATGCAAGGAGTGTAGAAATGTTAGGGGTCTGGCCTTCCAGAAGATTTGAGGCACATATGCACAGATGTCATTTTTCAGAGAGGATTTATCATACACTGAGATCCCATTTGGGGTCAGAGAGCTCACCCCAACCCTGGCCCTTGAATCCCTGTGAGGTACACACAGAGGTTGGGCCCCATTTCTCAACCCCCAAAAGGGTCTTCCTGGGCCCGTGCCCTGGGAGCTTGTGAGGATTCCCGGTCATCTTCAGGCTGAGGAATGAGTGTCTAGGATCCCAACAGTGATCCAGGCTCACCTCCCAGACCGTGCAGGGGTGGCGAGTTTGGGCTACAGCCAGATAGCCCCAGGGCTCAAGCCCAGGCTGGAGTGAGAATCTGGGGGTCTCTCTGTGTGGCCCGGGAAAGACGGGCTCCTCCTCTGTGAAACGGGGATAGCAATCTCCGCTTCACTGGGCTGTCTGTGGGTCAGGCAGGTCCTGTGTGTAAATGAGGTGGCATGTGGGCCTGGGCAGACAGTAGGCGCTCAATAATAGGAGGTGACATCTGAACTGTGACAAGTGGAGGTACCTGTGAGCCCCATCAAGGCCCCCCACCATCACCCCACCCTCTACCAGGGCCAAGGAGGCCTCAGGCCTGTCAGCTTTCCTGGCCTGATCTCCTCCAGGTCCAGGTTTGCCTGGGGTCAAGGCAGGGCCCTCAGAAGGGAGCAACTGAGGAGGGTTGGCACAAGGAGTCACTGCCATGGGCACAGGCCTGCTTCTGTCCACTTTCCACACCCACAGCACCCACTGTCTCCAACCAATTGCTGTCCTGGTCTCCTGCCCTGACAGGACTTCTCCCCACAGCAGCCATGGGGTCTTCTGAAAATCCTGAATCAGACCACAGCCCTCGCCTGCTCATGCACCCTCCATGACTCCCCATTGCTCTGCAGTCCACCCTCTCATCCCCACCCTTGAGGCCCCATGTAGTGCCCCTCATTCACTGTGCTTTAGTCACACTGACTTCCCCTGCACCTGGAACCTGACCAGCATGCTCCCACCTCAGGTCCTTTGCACCTGCCATTTCTTCCACCAGGCAGTCCCTCCCCCACATCCTGACATGGCTGATGTCCTCTCGTCCTTGAGGACCCCCATTTCAGAAAGGCCCAATGCAGTTCCCTCCCCTGCCACCTACCCCCTACTCCTTCCCCCTGTTGAATTTCTTCCTTGAAGGCCTCTGTCTCTGAAAGGATTATGTGTCTGTTGTCACCTCTCCCACAGGACTGGGCAATGGAGGAAGTCAGGCTGGGTCTGTTCACTCCCTACCCCTGTGTCCCGTGAACCTGGTGGGCTCTCAGACATTTCTGGGGGAAGAGAGTGGAGACCAGGGATGCCCCAAGACCCCATCTTTGGGTCCTTGATGACTACATCTCAGGTCTGTCAGTCTGTAGGCTGAGTCCCTTCCGCTCAGAGCTGACAGATGTGTTAATTTCCCAAGCAGGGAGGCCTTGGCCGCAGGGGATGAATTTCTGGGGTTCCCACGGGGAGCTCTTTCTCTGGAACAAAGAGAGAAATCTTGGGCTCTCCCTGCAGTTGCTCCTATGGCTTGGGAACATCACAGGGTGCTTTGGGTGACCCTGGACTCCAATCTGGGACAGGAAGTTGGGTTCCGAATGTAGAGTCTCTCTCGGCTCCAGGGGTTTAGGGACCCAACCCCCTCGGGGAGGTAAGAGGGAGTGGTGGGCTTCCATTTGCAGTGACGGTGACAGAGAAACTGGCCTTCTTGGCAGATGAAGGACGTGATTTCCTTCCCAAATGGACAGTCGTACCTTGGCCTGAGAGGCACTTGAGCACCTCCAGTGGGGGGTTGTGCTGTTGGCCGTTAGAGCAAGGGTCTCAAACTGGGAGGGGGTGGGGCTCAAATTTGTCTTGTGGGCCACAAGGTGTTTGAAAGAAAACTGAACGGGTTTCTTCCATTTGTTAAGCAGTTGGCTCGTTCATTCAAGGAAGGGTGACTGGGGGCCTACTGTGTGCAGGGCCCTGGGAAGGCTCCACCCTGCCCTAGCTGAGTGAACATGCTAGGGTGGTAACATGATCATCACAGAAAGTAACAACGAAGCACAAAAAGTATCTGGTGGGGCTAAGTGCCTCAGGGAGAGATGAATCTCTCCTGGGAAAATTGGCTCCTCCAGAAAAAGGGATTTTTGCCTGGTTTCAAAGGATATGAGGTATGTCCTCAAACCTGACAAGGGCTTTCCGGGGGGGGGAAGGCCCAGCCTGGGCAAAGGCCTAGTGATGGGAATGTAGCAGGTCTGTTTGGGGCTGGTGTGTCAGGTGCCCGAAAAGGGACAGAAGGTGTACTGGGTATTTGCTGGTAGATGAGGCCTTTCTAAAGAGGAAGGACAGGTAGTGGGCACCTGGGGAGCTCCCAGGGACTCGTAGTACAAATGGGGAAACTAAGGCTCAGAACATGTCAGGCAACGAGTATGCGTGGAGCCGGGAATTGAACCCTCATCTGGCCAGGCCTACAGCCACAACCCTCTCAGCACATGGCCACAGTGGGCCCCTTAAGGAGAAGACTGGGGGAGACGAGGTCTGAGGGACGCCGCTGGGCCTCAGTTCCCCTATGGGTGCCAAAGGGACCTATGGACAAAGGACCATAAGGGGCCTTCTCCAACTGGAACATTCTCAGTTTCTGGGATTCAGAGCCACCTGTGGGTGACACACCACACCCCTAGACCCCCCCACAGTTCCCAGGAACACCACGAAGATCCATACAGTCACCTGCCTCCTGCACCAATATAGCTTGTGACTCCCATGAAGCGTCCATGTACGTGCCCCCCACAGACGCTCACTTCCCACAGACTCCCCAACCCCCATCTCTCCCCTGGAGCTGCTGACCACTCTTCCCCAAGAAGCCAGAAGGTTGGGCAATACCACCGCGGGCATGGGGGCCCTACGTGTGTCTGGCATCTATGGGAAATGGACGACAAGCATGCCTGTACTGGGGGGGGGCATGGTATGTTTGGGGGTGTCTGTGCATATTTGGGAGTCTGTGTGCACTTGGAGACCTGGAATGTGTTGTGGTCTCAGTGTGTGTATTTGGGGGTCTGCATATACACGGTGATCTGGGTGTCTTTTGGGAATATGTGTGTTTGGATAGCTGTATGGGTTTGGGGGGGGTCTGCATGTATTATGGACTGCGTGCGTTTCGGGGGCCTTTTGCATGGAGTGATCCACATGTGTTTGAAGGTGATATGTGTGTCCAGGAGATGTGTATATGTTTTATTTTTAATGTTTACTTTCTGAGAGAGTGTGAGCGGGGGAGGAGCGGGGGGGGGCGGGAACAGAGGATCCAAAGCGGGCTCTGCGCCGACAGCCGTGAGCCCAATGCCTGGTCCGAACTCACGAATGGTGAGATCATGACCTGAGCTGGTTGGACACTCAACCGACTGAGCCACCCAGGCGCCCCCAGATCTGTATATGTTTTAAGCATCTGTAGATTTTGAGGGGCTCTGCATGTGTTTGGGGGGTCTCCTTATGTATGGAATCTCCCTACGCTCATCTGTCCATTTGAGGAATGGGCTTTATCCCTGCGTCCCTGTTCCTCAGTCCTCCTGCCTGGATCTGCCTAGGACCCTTGCTCTGATCTGGGCACCTCCCAGGGCTGAGTAGAGATGACCGAAGGTCAGGGCCCAGTGACCAGAAAAGCTCCCCGGGCAGGGTAGGAGGGAAGGGCATGTATAGACCCCCTACTGTGAAGCCTTGTCCCCGAGCTCACTGGCTCTGACTCTCCCCATTTTCTGGTGGAGGAAACTGAGGCCCACAGAAGTTTGGCCACACCAGAGTCACTGCCAGAACCCACCTACCCTCAGGGACCACTGTGGGCTGAGCCAGCCTCTAGGTCACCCACAGAGGCCCCCCACTTGGGGCACCATCTCCCTAGGCCCCCAGGGTAGGAGGCGGACCCAGGGCCCCTGCTGGGGAGGGGAGGGTCGCTGGCAGCTGGGGTCAGAACTGCTTGAGCCCTCAAGAGATGGGGGGGGGGGTGTCCCGGATTTCCAAGGGGCTCTTCCTGTTGCCTGTAATGAGGTACTTGGGGAGCAGGTGATGAAACCACCGCCTGGGTTGCGTGAGGCGGGGCCGCAGGCCTGATTCGCTGCAGCCACCCAGGAGCAGCGCCCCCTCCCCGCTTCGCCGCGTCCCCGCGGGCCCTCACCTCCCCCCCGCCACCCACCTGCCTCTCACTTCTCCTTTCCTCCCCTCCTTTCCCGGTGCGGGTGCCCCACCAAGCTGTGGCCTCTGGGCTCAGGGGTCTGGCAGTGTGGCTCGCCACTCGTCCCCTCGTTAAAGCCCCACTGGGAACCAAGAAGGGGAACTTGATGGACCCCTGATCTGTTCTCTCAAACCCTTGCTTCAAGGCCTTTGAGGTCAGAATTCTGTGACCCATTTTATGGGGGGAGGAAATGGGGGCTCGATGTCACCCAGCGTGTCACCGTGTGAGTGTTGCTGTGGTCTTGCAAGATGGCATGCTGACTCAGCGCCCCAGTTCCAAGGCCCGGCCCTTTTTCCTTCTGGCTTCTGGAAGGCCAGAAGATAAGGTCAGCAGAGCCATCCACCACCCGCTTCTCCCCAACTGGTGGGAGAAGGATTCTCACCCCCATTTACAGGTGAGAAAACTGAGCCCCCCGCTGGGGAGACTGCCACGGGTGAACCATCCGTGGGAGGGTGGCATTCTTCCTCAGCCCCATATCTCTATCACCAAAGTGCTAAATAATCTTGCCAGGCCTGGGAGGTGACAGTCTATGGCCCAAAGGACCCCAGAGGTGTTTGTTGATTGACTTAGTGACCACCAGGCACTCATAAAATCTTCCTTTGTCCTCTCCGCCCTCCCCTGCACAGTGCTCAGGCCTGGGACCCTGGGCTCCTCCCCCTCCCCCCACAAGCGTGCCACCAGTGCATCCTGGCCCTTTGATTGCCAAGCAATTCTTCCACTTCTGCCCCCGTCCTAGTTCAGGCCTCATGTCTCCCACTGGACACCTGTCCGGGCCTTTCCTTGTCCTTATTAGACGCTACTCCCCACAGCAGTCATGAGCAGGAGAAGCTTTAGAAAAAAAAAAAATCTTTTGGTTGAGATAAATCATAGAGAGAAAGATGCACAAATCATTGGAGTAGGGTTAATACATTGGCACAAACTAAACACGTCTGTGTACCCGGACTCTGGACCGGGGAGGAACCCCTGAAACTCCCACTGCTCTGTCATGGCACCCTGCCTGGGATGGCCACTGTGTGACGTTCATCACTGTGAGCTTTGCCTACTCTAGAACTGCACGTAAATGGAATTATACAGTGTGTCCCCTCTGTCCAGTCCAGCATTGTTGAATCAACGTGTGGTCTGAGAGATTCACCTGTGTGGTTGCGTGGATCTGGAGTGCATCCTTTTACCGTCCATCATAGAATCTACCAGAAAGTGCTAACTGATTCTCCCATTGAGGGCATTTGGTGGGTTCCAGCTTGGGGCCATGATGAACGAAGCTACTGAAAACACTCTTGTCGGTGTTGTCCTTTGGTAAAATATGGATCCATTTCTCTTGGGTGAATACTGAGGAGAGAGATTGCTGGGTCATAGGGAAGATGTATATTCAGCTTTAGCAGATGCCAGATAGCTTTCCAGAGTGGCTCTACCTCTGTCCCTTCCCACCAGCAATGTAAGAGAATGCACGGGGATTTTTAAAACTGTAAAATTACATCCTGTGCCCCCAAACTCTCCATGGCTCTTCGTTGACCTCGGAGTAAAGCCCACGGTCTTCACTGTGGCCTTATGTGATCCGACCCCTGCAGTCTTCCCCACCGCCACCTCTCTCCCTCTCCCCACCGCCATGCTGTCCAGCCATACAGTCTTCCATGATTTCTTTAAAATGCCAAACTCATGATCGCTGCAGACTTTTGCCCTCGGAGTTCCCCCTGCCAGGAACACCCTTCCCCCTCGATCTTCCCGCTACTGGCTCTTCCCTTGCTTGGCTGTCTCTTTCTCGTGCTTCAGGTCTTGGCTCCAATCTCACCTCTTCGGAGAGGTCTTTTCTGAAATGCCTGGCTCACCCCTCTCATGGTCAATACTTCTCTTGATTTGGACTTAGTCGGGTTCTGACATGCGATAGTTTCATCAAAATGACTGGGGGCGATTCCCATTGTTTGCAAAGGTCTGAGTTAGTTTAAATAACATTGCACTTGCCTCTTCCTTGAGGTTTGATAAAAGAACCTTTAAGACCATCTGGTCCTGTTGTCCTTTTTTTTTTTCCTGTTGTCCTTTTAATGGTAGGTCTCGTGTCACTTTTCTAATCTTCTATGGTCATTGGTCTACTTAAACTTTCTACTTCCTTTGCGGTCAGCTTATTACAATGGTTGGCACATGGTTGATACTTCATACCTGCTAAGCATGAGGATGTGAAGAAAAAGGGAGGGAGGTGCTGGACCCTCGGCTTCAAATGCCCACCCCCTGCCCATCTGCTCAGGCCCCCATCCAGCCTGTCCACCAAGGCCCAACTACATGCTTCCTCCTCTGAGATGCCTTCTTGGGTTTCTCCTGACCCTCCTTCACTGCTCCATTCCCAGGTCAATGGGTCCATTTCTCAGCTTCTCTGCTGGGCAGCTGCTACAAGCTCTCTGCTTTCTGGCTGGATATTTTTTGGGGGGTGGGGGTGGGGAATGTGTGCACAGAAGAGGCCTCCCCCCTCGTGCCTGGCACATTCAGCGTGTGCTGCCACCTCCCCCCAGCAGTTCCGATCACGCCAACATCTGGAGACCAGGCCACTGGGTCTGTCTGCGGCTCAGTGGGGATTTGCATGTGAGTACAAATATATATGCACACCCTGGGCCTTCCGCCTCCACATTCCTTGGCTGGCCCTTCACACCTGGGCTTGAGACAGGTCAACGCTGAGTGACTGGATTTGCATGCCCATGTATTTCTGGGTAGGGAGTCAGCTGGGGGAGTCTGAGAGGAAGTTGTTGAGGGAAGCTGGGGGGGAGTTCAGAGTCTCTCTTGACCTGCTCCATTCACTAAATCTGGTTATGAGGGGCTTCCAGTCTGAGGGAGACAGAGCCGGATATACGTACCCCTAGCTCCATGGGGTCAAAACTGGAGGGAAACTTCGGGAGCTGTAGGAATCCAGAGTGAGGGCAGGGAGGGCTTCGTGGAGGAATAAATGTTTTGAGCTGGGTTTTGAAGTGTGAATAGGAGTTGGCCAAGTGAAAAAAGGGCTTTCCAAGCAGAGTCATTTCATTGAAGGTAGATTAAGATGGGCAGGGGTTGATTGGGGCAGGGCCTCAAATGCCAGGCTGGGGACTAGCACTTTCCCCTGAGGGCAGAGGGGAGCCACGGAGAGTGTGTGAGCAGGAAGGGGTATGAGCAGAGCTGTGTGTTGGGTAGATCCCTTAAGGGCCAGAATGGAGATGACTTTGGTTCTTGGGTGAGGATTGGGGGTTTCAGGATCACAAGACTCAGAAGAGTCAAAGCCCTGCATAAGCCCACCGGCATCTGTCAGGCCTGGCCCCAGAGATGGCAGAGGGTCTGGTGGCATGCCAGCAGAGGAACCAAAGGTCCCTGGAGCACAGTGACTTAAAGCGTACGATGCCAGCCTAGGACAGAGGGGGCCTCACCCCCTGCCTCTGGCCAGATGGACACAGCCCTGGTCTACTCCTCAAGTCTCCTGCCGTCTCTAGCCCGGCTTCCAACAGTCCTGCTCTCCATGGCAGCTGTGGCTAAAGTTTTTAAATGATAAATCAAACCTCCATCCCTTTTTGCTCGGAACCCTCTCAGGGCCCTCTGTCACTCTTAGACCAAAACCCACAGTCCTCCTCACAGCCCAGAGGACCCAGAGAGGCCCTGCGTCTATGGCCTCTCCTCCTGGCCTCCTTGTTAGTGTGTCCTTCAGGGCCTTCGTACCTGCTCTTGCTTCTAAATGGAACTCACTTCCTGTCTCCGCTTTTGAGTCTCAGTGCAGAGACCCCCACCCCCCGCCAACCCCGGCCTTCTGGCTCTTGGGGCTCCCTCGTCATGTGAACTCTGCCCTGTCCAGGACGTCCTTGTCTAAACTGGGGACGGAGAGGAAAGGGTCCAGTTTGAAAAGGGTCAAGATTCGAATCTTCCAGGCCCGGAGACTCACGTCTAAGTCCCTTGTTCCCATGGGACCCCAGGCACGGGGGCATTTCCGGAGCCACCTTGGCACCAGGACCTCCGGACCAGTGCCCCCCTCCGGTCCCCAGGGACCTGTCAGGGCGGGGGCAACATGTCCCAGTCGTGGGAACGCACCCGATTCCGGCCGGGGATTAAAATTAGCCTGGGAAGTTAAATTTAGCAAGTCAAGTTGGAGCTAGGGGGCCGGGGCTGGGGCTCCCATGGGTCCTGGCTCTGCATAGTTGTGACTACTCAGAGACACAGACCAGAGAGAGTGGAGGGCACACCTAGGGTCACACAGTAGGCCGCATATGACAGTGTCTAACACTCCTGGGCCCTGGGACTCTGAGGGTCCTGCCCAAACTCCTGAGACTGGAGTCTGGGAAGCAGGTATGGCTGCTCCTGGAGATGGACCCACATTTTCCTCCACTTCCCAAGAGCTCATTCCCAGGCCTTGTTTCAGGTGCTCAGCATTTTATACCCAGCCCAACCACAGAACAGCAAACTGAGGCCTAGGGAGAGGCCTCCCTTGCTGAGATCTGCCAAGTGGGTCAGAGGCCATCTGGGACCTGAGCAAGGCTCACCTGACCCTGGGCACGCCACTCACCCGAAGCCTCAGTCACCCGTGACATGAGAGGGGCTGGGAGGTTATGTGGTCATAGAGTTGGTGGAGGGGGTCTTGGACGCCGTGGGGTGGCTGTAGAGTGGGGTGAGTGCCCCACTACGGGCAATGTGACTCCTTTGTTCCCAGCACCCCTGCTGAATGGGGAGCACTGGGGAAGGCCTACCCATTCTCACCCTTGAGCACCCCTCCAGGGAGATCCAAGGTCCTCATGAGAACGTTCCAAGGTTTCTCTCAAGCAGAACTCGGGTCCAAACCCTTGTCTGGGCTCCAAACTTGACGTCTTTTCTGGTTGTCCAGACCTCCTCCCACCTGTTACATATAAATCAATGAATAAATAAATAATTTTTTTTTTAAGAAAGAGAGAGAGTGAGAGAGACAGCAGCAGAGGGGCAGAGGGAGAAGGAGAAAGAGAGAATCTTAAGCAGATTCTATGCCCAGGACGTAGGGCTCAGTTTCACAACCATGAGATCATGACGTGGGCTGAAATAAAAAATTGGGCACTTAACCGACTAAGTCACCCAGGCACCCCAACCTGTTATTCTTTTAAGAATAAGAGAGGGGAAAGTTAGAAAATTCAGAAAATCAAAAAGGGAAGAAAAAAGACACCAAAGGCCACACATTGTATGATTCCATTTACATGAAATGTCCAGAACAGGCAAATCCATACAGACAGAAAGTAGATTAGTGCTTGACAGGGGCTGGGGGAGGGACATGGGGAATGAGTGCTAATAGGCATGGGGCCTCCTTTTGGGGGATCAAAAATTTCTGGAACCACCTGGAGGTGGTGGTTGTGCAACACTGTGAATGCACTAAATGCCACTGAATTGCACACTTTAGAAGGTATTTTTCTTTCAATGTTTATTTCTGAGAGAGAGAGAGAGAGCATGAGCAAGGGAGGGGCAGAGAGAGGGGGACAGAGGATCCAAAGCAGGCTCTTCTCTGACAGCAGCGAGCCTGATGCAGGGTTCAAACTCACAAACCATGAGATCATGACCTGAGCTGAAGTTGGATGCTCAACCGAGTGAGCCACCCAGGTGCCCCTAGAAGGAACTTTTTTAAAAATTTATTTATTTATTTTGAGAGAGAGAGAGAGAGAGAGAGAGAGAGAGCACGCACAAGTGTGGGAGGGGCAGAGAAAGAGGGAAAGAGAGAGAGAGAGAGAGAGAGAGAGAGAGAATCCCAAGAAGGCTCCATGCTCAGTGCAGAGTCCAAAGGGGGCCTTGAACTCATGAATGGTGACATCATGACCTGAGCCGAGATCAAGAGTCAGATGCTTAACCAAGCCACCCAGGTGCCCCTGAATTGCACACTTTAAAATGGTTAATTTTAGGTTGTGTGATCGCATGTCAACTTTTTAAAAAGGAGGGAAAATTCACCCATAAATTTCCACCCAGCAGTGACTCCTATCTTGTGTATTTCCTTCTAGTCTTTTTTCTACTCTCAATGCAATTTTTAAATATGTGTTTACTTGTAACCACAGCCCTCAATCTTGCTTGTTGGGGAGCTGTTATAGGATTGAATGAGTTAAAGGTGTCCAACGTGGG
Source organism: Panthera uncia (assembly GCF_023721935.1). NCBI lineage: Eukaryota > Metazoa > Chordata > Mammalia > Carnivora > Felidae > Panthera > Panthera uncia. Next base: position 13,291,436 of record NC_064816.1, on the reverse strand, counting down.
GACCAGGCTTTCTTCCAGTGGCTCAGGGTTAGTGATTCAGTGAACAATGTATCCTTAGAGCCGCCAGATATCAGCATCGGAGGTCCCTCCAACCTGGCCTGTCAAGGGCTTTTAGGCTGTTGCCAGTATTCGTAATAGCGGTGCTTATGTGGCACCTGTGTGTCGGGCAGATCTAAATGCCTCACATGGGCTACTTTATTTTATCTCCTGACAACACTGGGCTGATCATGACACTGTTATCCCCACTGCACACACAGGGGGGCGTAGGGAGGTCAGGCTCCCTGGAGGTCCTACAATTACCAGCTTGTTGTGTTTTAGAGGTAGGGGCGGGGCATCTGTAACTCTTCTCTCTCTCTCTCTCTCTCTCTCTCTCTCTCTCTCTCTCTCTTTGTTTTTGTTTTTGTTTTTTAAGAGGGATAACTTTCAGGGCGCCTGGGTGTCTCAGTTGGTTAAGTGTCCAACTCTTGATTTCGGCTCGGGTAGGATCTCACAATTTTGTGAGTTTGAGCCCCGTGGCTGCTTGGGATTCTCTGTCTCCCTCTCTCTCTGTCCCTCCCCTACTTGTGCTGACTCTGTCTCTCTCTAAATAAATAAACTTCAAAGTTGTTTTTTTTTTTAAGAGGGATAACTTTCTCTTTTTTAATTTTTAAAATATTTATTCTTTTTTGACAGAGAGAGAGCATGTGCGCAGGTGGGGGAGAGGCAGAGAGAGACAGGGGGACAGAGGATCCAAAGCGGGCTCCTTGCTGACAGCAGAGAGCCCGATGTGGGGCTCGAACTCATGAACTATGAGATCATGACTTGGGCCAAAGTCAGACGCTCAACCAACTGAGCCACCCAGGTGCCCCTGTGCCTCTATCTTTTGCCCTTGGTCAGCCTTCTCTTCGTGTGGAGTTGGTCCAAAGGTGTTCACTGAGCATGTACTCTATCCTGGGCTGGTTGAGGGGGGGGGCTGTGGAGGTAACCCAGCCTGCCTTGATTTCCCCCAACGTCTTCCCCTCAGTGCTTGGCGGATGCAGGTGGAAGACAGAGGGGAGGCTGGATGCCTGGTCTCACTCTCTCCTGTACCCACTCTGTCCTCTTTTCCTTCCCCCCAAGGCCAAGTTCTCTCCACCAAGCCTGGGACAATGGGGAGGAAAAAAATCCAGATCTCACGCATTCTGGACCAAAGGAATCGGCAGGTGAGTTCAGTGGGTACAACAGTGGTCAGGGGAAAGGCATTCTTGGCAGTGGATACAGCCTGGGCAAAGGGGGGGGCTACAGGGGATTGGGGAAACTTGATGTGGTGTCCGCAGTTTGAAATGTAGCATTTGCTCATTTTCATGATGGTTTATTCATTTATTCTCCCTGATGACTGAAGCCCCAGTCATAGGAGAGATGGAGCTGGACACAAACACACCCAACTCACAGGGCTGGTCCAGAGGGAGGCACAGACCTGAGGAAGCTCAGAGAGAGAGTGTAGGCTCTGTCCTAGAGACCAAGGAAAACTTCCCCAAAGGAGAGGACATTTGGGCTGGGTCTTTGAAGCACCAGTATGAGTTTGCCAGGTTGAGGGGCGCCTGGGTGGCTCAGTCGGGTGAGCTTCTGACTCTTGATTTCAGCTCAGGTCATGATCCCAGGGTCATGGGATCGAGCCCTGCACCGATCGAGCTCTGCACTGAGCCTGGAGACTGCTTATTAAGTTCTCGCTCTCTCCCACTGCCCCTGTCCCCAACTCGTGTGCTCTCTCTATGAATAAATAAATAAGTAAATAAAAATTTTATTTTATTTATTTATTTATTTATTTATTTTTTTAAAAATTTTAACGTTTATTTATTTTTGAGAGAGAGAGAGAGAGACAGAGCATGAACGGGGGAGGGTCAGAGAGAGGGAGACACAGAATCCGAAACAGGCTCCAGGCTCTGAGCCGTCAGCACAGAGCCCGACGTGGGGCTCGAACTCACGGACCGCGAGATCGTGACCTGAGCCGAAGTCGGCCGCTTCACCGACTGAGCCACCCAGGCGCCCCGTAAATAAAAATGTTAAAAACTAGGAGTTTGTCAGGTTGAGAAGTGTGAAAGAAGGAGCAGGTGCCAGGCACGGGATCATAAGGCCTGCTCAGGGAGTAGTGAGGCCCCTCTGTCTCCTCCATGCCACCCCAAATCCATGTCTTCTCCCACTCTGCCTGTGGGTCCTGGGTCCAGGTGACATTTACCAAGCGGAAGTTTGGGCTGATGAAGAAGGCCTATGAGCTGAGCGTGCTCTGCGACTGCGAAATCGCCCTCATCATCTTCAACAGCGCCAATCGCCTCTTCCAGTATGCCAGCACAGACATGGACCGCGTGCTCCTGAAGTACACGGAGTACAGTGAGCCCCACGAGAGCCGCACCAACACCGATATCCTCGAGGTACCCTTGGCGCCCTCCTCCCCAGCGCCCTGAGGTCCAGCTCACTGTGCTCGCTTGGAGCCTGGGGACTCTTGGTTTGCACGAAAGATGAGTGTTGCAGATTGGCTTTACTGCTGGTAAAAGCAGGTGCAGGGTAATGTAGGGTCCCTCCCAGGGTCAGCTGCCTGAAGAGTAGAAATAAAAACATCAGTCACTGTGCATCGAGGGCTGCGCTGTGTCTCTTTCGCACATCATCTCATTTAATCCTGTCGCCTGTTTGGGGTGTCCAGAAACAGAACTGAAAGGCCACATTGAGTGTCCCAGTGTCCCAGTGAGCAAGCCCACCTCACTGAAGTCCAGGAGTGTTTTTGTCTGAGCTGCTGGGTCCTCAGGAGGAAGAGGCAGAAGCAGCCGGTGCACTAGCGGATGGTCAAGATCACTGTCCCTTTGGATATGGGAATTTGTATGCAAGTTGGGAAGCTAAAGCCACAGAGCTGGTGAGACCAGCAGGCCTAGGATGGCGCCTGGGGACCCTTAATGTTTCAGGAGGATGAGGAGAAGCTGTCAAAGGAGAGGCAGGGGTCCAGGAATGGGCAGGTCCAGGAGGAAGCAGCTCAGGAAGGCCTATAAAGTTGTCCTCAGGTGCTCAGTCTGCCAGCATTTATTAAACACCTACTGCACTCCAGGCCCTGACGCTGCACGTGAGGGCAGAACAGAAGCACCAGGGTCATATTCAGGAGGAGCGTTAGGACAGTGCCAGCAGGTCCTGGTGGATCTCAGCCCCCACCGTGTAACCTGGGCCTCTCTGGAATTGACTGGGTGATCATGCACTCGGGCTTTGGCCAATGGGATCTGGCTGGAACAGGCTGTGCCTGCGCTCCTGTCCACCCACAGAGCTGGATGGGTAGGGCTCTCCCCTCTCCTCTAGAACCAGGTTCCCTGGCTAGGCTGGAGGGAGAGTCACCCTATTGTCTCCTCTTTCCACAGACACTGAAGCGGAGAGGTGTGGGCCTCGATGGACCAGAGCTGGAGCCAGATGAGGGGCCTGAGGGGCCAGGAGAGAAGGTGCGGAGGTTGGCAGGTGATGGGGGTGACCCAGCCTTGCCCCGGCCCCGGCTCTATGTAAGTGACTCCCTGTGCCACTATGAAGGGGCCCTCCCTCACCTCCTAGGCCCAAGTGGTTAGGGCTGAGACTAAGACAGGGACCTAAGGCCAAGAAGCCTAGAGTCTGGAAGCAGATCTCTGCCTAGGTGGAAAGGGAAGGCTTCCTGGAGGAGTAGGCATTATAGCTGCAGCTTTGAAGGATGAATAAGAGTTCAATGGACAACCATTTCCTTCCTACTGTATTTATTTGATTCATCAAACACTCCGGGAAGCCTCCTCAGTGCCAAGTCTGTGCTGAGTAAGAAGCTTCAGCTCCAGGGGCGCCTGGGTGGCTCAGTTGGTTAAGTGGCTGACTTCAGCTCAGGTCATGATCTCACGGTTCGTGAGTTCGAGCCCCACAATGGGCTCTGTGCTGACAGCTCGCAGCCTGGACCCCGCTTTGGATTCTGTGTCTCCGTCTCTCTCTGCCCCTCCCCTGCTCATGCTCTGTCTCTCTCAAAAATAAATAAACATTAATAAAATTAAAAAAAAAAAAAAAAAAGAAGCTTCAGCTCTGGGCCTGTCAAGAAGTGACGGCCCCAGACACAGTCTCCTTCAGCCATACGGGGATAGGCCAGAGGGAGGAGGAGCAAGGCTTCCAGAGGTGGAGGCTGGCCCCTGATTTTCTGTCTCGGACTTAATGCCCTCATCTCCACGTGCCTCCAACCAATCCCGTCCTCTCTGCCCTCAGCCAGCAGCCCCTACTATGCCCAGCCCGGACATGGTATATGGGGCCCTGCCCCCACCAGGCTGTGACCCCAGTGGGCTTGGGGAGGCCCTGCCGGCCCAGAGCCGCCCATCCCCTTTCCGGCCAGCAGCCCCCAAAGCTGGGCCCCCAGGTGAGCATGGGGCAAAAGCCCTGGGGGAGAAGGAGGTGGGAGTCCCAGGGAGGCTTGAAGGGGGGGATCTTGGCTCTGGCACTGCTTGTCTGTGTGTATCACCTCTGGACCTCAGACTTCATTAGATGACAGGCCACGTGCCCTCTCTCTGGGGTCTCCTGCTCTTCAGGCCTGGCACACCCTCTCTTCTCACCAAGCCACCTTGCCAACAAGACGCCACCACCCCTGTACCTGGCAGCAGATGGGCGGAGGCCGGACCTGCCTGGTGGCCTGGCGGGGGCCCGAGGGGGACTGAGCACCTCAGTGAGTGAGGGGAAGGTATGGCAGGGCTGATGGGGGAAGACAGGATGGCCTGGGGTGTGGGCCTCAGTTTCCCCTTTTCCCTGTCTCCCCACAGAGAGGCCTCTATGGTAGCCTACAGAGTCCATGCTCTGCCACAGCTCCGGGACCCCCACTGGGGAGTTTCCCCTTTCTCCCCGCAGGCCCCCCAGGTATGCACCCTCCGCTTGCCCTGCCGTGGGAGACATCCTTACCCCCGCTGGGGGTGGGTGTCAACATTTCCCCACCCGCCAGAACTCTGAACTGGTGGGCGGGATAGGTCAGACTTGGCTGGGCAAGGGCTCCCTGAGGTCAGGGCCTCAGTTTATTCCTCCTACCCCCTAGAATATAGCCTGGGAGACCCCCCGCCGCCCCCTGGCCTGCTGCAGCCCCCCACCCTGGCTCCCTGGCAGCACTCGAGGGGTGATGGGCCCCCAGCCGCTCCTCCCCAGCCCAGGTAAGTACCCTAACTACCTCTCCTCTCTTCCCTCCCCAATTCGGGTCGCTGTGGGGGGTCCCTCCGTCTTCTGAAGCCCCTGGCCAAAGCTGACCCCTGGTGGCCACTTCTGGTTCTACACTCAACCCCGCCCGACTGTTCTTGCTCAGGATGGGTGGCTATTTTGGAAGCCCCAAGAGGGATCGCCACCCACTCCTTTCCCAAGGTCCTCCTGCCGAGCCTTTGCCCACGCCGTGCCACCTCCCTGGCTTTCCTCCCTTCCCCGCTGAGCTCATGGCTCTCCTCTCTCTCTCTCTCCCTGCAGTGGGGGTCGAAGCCTGGGTGAAGAGGGTCCCCCCACCCGCGGCGCCTCCCCGCCGACCCCCCCAGTCAACATCAAGTCCGAGCGCCTCTCGCCAGCCCCCGGGGGCCCCGGCGACTTTCCCAAGACTTTCCCCTACCCCTTGCTCCTGTCCCGGCCCCTGGCAGAGCCCCTACGGCCAGGCCCCCCCCTGCGCCGGCTGCCCACTGCGGACGGCTGGGCCCGGTAGTGGACCCAGGGGTGGCACCGGTCCTTCTTCCCACGCGGGGCTGGGCTAGGGCACGTGGGGTCCTTTCCCCGCATCCTTCTCCGCGTCCTTAGAGAAGACCCAGCAGTTACGACCCTCCGAAGTGAGGGCCTGGCGTTCGGATCCACGGTTGGAGGTGGGGACGGAGGGGCTCCTTTCTCCCTTTCCTGTGTGTGTATCCACCAATAAAACACTTCTGGTGTCCGTGGACGAAACTATCTGTCTGTCGCTGCTCAGAGCCACCACCACTCCCGGGTCCTCCCATCTTTTCCCAAGAGACTTCAGCCTTGCCTTGTCTCGGTTTGGGAGATGAGAACCCTACCCTGAGACAAGGATTCGAGGATGGGTATCCCGGAGGAAGGCCATTGAGGGGGAGGGGCGTGGCGGGGAAGAGCCCTGCAGGGGCGCCAGGGAGCAGGTGATTTCGAGAGCAGCACCGCCCCCCTCCCCCTCCCCCTGAGGACCCCGGGGAACCGCTCAGAGCGCGCACCTAATGTGGTTCCACTCCAGGGGAGAGAGACTGGGCTATTTACCCTCACCTCATTTGGATGTCGGGCCTTGTGCACAAGGGGAAGCCCCTAGGCTGGGTTACAGCAAGAAGCACTTGGGAATCCTGGATGTGCTACCTGCCGGCTGGCAGCGGTCGATACATTATTCATCTTTTAAATGTCCCTTGATCCCTTGACCCAGCAATTTCGACCCACTAGAGGAAGGAGGGAGCCGGGCGTTTACCAACCCACTTTTGGGGCCCACAATCTCCCCCCCCCCATTTTGGCCGGTCTCCTGAGGGCAGACTTGGGTGTCCAGGGACCAGAGGGGGCTCCATTTGCTTCTCCAGTCCAGGCACCCCGAGGTGGTCTCAGTGGGATGTTTATAACATGCAGATTTGATCCCTGACCTTCCCGAGTTCCCGGACTGCCCCCACCCACTCTACTCCGTCTACCCCTGTCGCCCACTGTGTCCCCTGCCCTGAGCCCCCCTAGTAATACTCCAGTCCCAAGACTTGGTTGGGTGAAATGGAGGCAAGGCTGGAGAGGGTCCCTTCTAAGCCTCTGGATCTCACCCTCACTGTGGACAAGAAGTCAGACCTGTCCCTGAAGTCAGCGCCCACAGGTTAAGTGCCCAGTGTGGGGTTCATTAAAATGTGGGCAGCTTTCAAAGACTGAGTGGTGAGGCCGGTGGGTGGGGTTCTGTATACCCATCCCAGGAGGCTGCACTTTCTTCATTTTCCATCAGGTGGCACCCAATAGTATGCTTTCGATTCTGTGCTCCCTACTCAAAAATAAAAAATAAAATAGAAATAGCAATAAAAAAAAATAAAATTCCGGGACACCTACGGGGCTCAGTCGGTTAAGCGTCTGACTCTTGGCTTCGGCTCAGATCACGATCTCACGGTTTGTGAGTTTGAGCCCCTCATTGGGTTCTGTGCTGACAGCATGGAGCCTGCTTGAGATTCTCTCTCTGTCCCTGTCTCTCTGCCCCTCTTCTATGGTCTCTCTCTCTCTCTCAAAATAAATAAAATAAACTTTAAAAAAATAAATAAAATCCCTCTTGGCTTCCAGGGGATCCACCCCATGTTTTCAGGCTCTGAGCCTGGGGACTCAGGAGGGCTGTGTCACACGTCGTGTGCACATGTGTGATTTTACATGTACAGCTTGGGGTGACCTGGGCCACGAAATGTCAGTGAGCAGGCTACCGGCTTCTGGAAACACCTTTGCATCCAGACTCCAGCTCTGCACCTGCTGGCTCTGTGCAGGAGGATACAGGGAGGGTTGTGTGGAACGTCTTCTGCCAGCCTTTGTAAAGACACCGTGGTGACGTCAGTCAGGGCCACTGTCACCATCAGAGGGTCACTGAATCTCTCAGGAGCTCAGTCACTGGTTGAAAGCATCATGGGAATTGTGGCCTAGAGAATGTGGATTCACCTAATGGAGAACAGAGAACAAGGAACATCCAATGGAGAACAGACCACATGTGCATCCAACGTAGAATAAAGAGTGAGGAGTGTCTGTTTCATTTTCATTTTTAAATGTTTTATTTATTTTTGAGAGAGACAGAGTGTGAGTTGGGGAGGGGCAGAGAGAGAGGGAGACGCAGAATCTGAAGCAGGCTCCAGGCTCTAAGCTGTCAGCACAGAGTCCGATGTGGGGTTCAACCCCACAAGCCGTGAGACCGTGACCTGAGCCGAAGTTGGACGCTCAACCGACTGAGCCACCGAGGCGCCCCAGTAGGGTCTGTTTTAGGACAGAGGAGGGACGTTATCTGGCTCTAGTGTTAAGAGGCACTCTCAAGCTGCTCAGGGACAAATAGACTGTTGGGGGTGAGGTGGAGGATGGTGGATGGAAGATGAGGTCCAGGATGTGTGGGAATTTCCTGTAGTTCACCGCCTAGGGGGCGCTGTGACACCTAAACTCATGATCCAGGGGGAGAGGACAAGGTGTGACGTAGAGATTTGGGCCTCCCAGAGCCTCGGTATCTTCATCAATAAAATGGAGACAATTGTCCTGCCACCTCAGCCTACTAGAGGGGGCACATGAGTAAACCACCCCACCTCCCCAGCCTGGCGTGCAGCGCACCTGCATGAAATACCCCTCCCTCCTCTCCCCCTTTCCTCACACCCTCCCTAAGTCCCAGCTTTCCTGCATCCTTCGTGGATTCATAAATCAGCTCATGGCCCCCATGTCGGTCCAGGGAAGTCCTGTGACCCTCACCACCACTGTCACCCATCCTTTCTCAAGAGGCCCCTCTGTGTCCAGAGGACTGAAGCCACAGTGAATCCCCTCCAAACAGACATCCATACATGCTCATAAACAAAGACAAAAACATCCAGGGACAAGGTAATCAACTATACAGGTCCCACTCACGGGCCTCATAAAAACCCTCAAGACATCTAATCACACCCCCATGTATGTCAGGCAGACACACGTATCCATAAAAACACAGATGCAAAACTTAGGTTCCCAGGCTATCAGCCTTTTCCTCCAAGCCTTGAAACACAAAGCATCAGATTCTTTGAGAGAGAGAGAGAGAGAGAGAGAGCGCATGTGTGAGCAGAGGAGTGGGGGAGAGAGAGAGAGAGAGAGAGAGACTCTCAAGCAGGCTCCACAATCAACACTGGACCTGGTGATGGGCTTGATCTCATGACCCTAGGATCATGACCTGAGCAGAAATCAAGAGTCCAACACTCAACCCACTGAGCCATCCAGGCACCCCTAAAATACCAGATTCTTGAAACTGACATTTTTTTTTGATCCTTGATCCAGCCATGCCTGAAGCTGACTATGCTTTTAGAGTTTTTGTTGTTATAAAAAAATTTTCCATTATTATTATTATTATTATTTGCTGGAGCTCATTTGAGTTGGAGTGTGTGGGGGGGGGGGTTGGGG